>NC_091282.1:5846916-6134416 GCF_032444005.1 Ranitomeya imitator | reverse complement strand
TAGTATATTGCCCAGTCACGTAGTATATTGCCCAGTCACGTAGTATATTGCCCAGCCACGTAGTATATTGCCCAGTCACGTAGTATATTGCCCAGCCACGTAGTATATTGCCCAGTTACGTAGTATATTGCCCAGTCACGTAGTATATTGCCCAGCCACGTAGTATATTGCCCAGTCACGTAGTATATTGCCCAGCCACGTAGTATATTGCCCAGTCACGTAGTATATTGCCCAGTCACGTAGTATATTGCCCAGTCACGTAGTATATTGCCCAGCCACGTAGTATATTGCCCAGCCACGTAGTATATTGCCCAGTCACGTAGTATATTGCCCAGCCACGTAGTATATTGCGCAGCCACGTAGTATATTGCCCAGCCACGTAGAATATTGCCGAGCCACGTAGTATATTGCCCAGCCACGTAGTATATTGCCCAGCCACGTAGTATATTGCCCAGTCACGTAGTATATTGCCCAGCCACGTAGTATATTGCCCAGTCACGTAGTATATTGCCCAGCCACGTAGTATATTGCCCAGCCACGTAGTATATTGCCCAGCCACGTAGTATATTGCCCAGCTACGTAGTATATTGCCCAGTCACGTAGTATATTGCCCAGTCACGTAGTATATTGCCCAGTCACGTAGTATATTGCCCAGCGACGTAGTATATTGCCCAGCCACGTAGTATGTTGCTCAGTCACGTAGTATATTGCCCAGTCACGTAGTATATTGCCCAGTCACGTAGTATATTGCCCAGCCACGTAGTATATTGCCCAGTCACGTAGTATATTGCCCAGCCACGTAGTATATTGCCCAGTCACGTAGTATATTGCCCAGCCACGTAGTATATTGCCCAGCCACGTAGTATATTGCCCAGCCACGTAGTATATTGCCCAGTCACGTAGTATATTGCCCAGTCACGTAGTATATTGCCCAGTCACGTAGTATATTGCCCAGTCACGTAGTATATTGCCCAGCCACGTAGTATATTGCCCAGCCACGTAGTATCTTGCCCAGCCACGTAGTATATTGCCCGGCCACGTAGTATATTGCCCAGTAACGTAGTATATTGCCCAGCCACGTAGTATATTGCCCGGCCACGTACTATATTGCCCAGTCACGTACTATATTGCCCAGTCACGTAGTATATTGCCCAGTGACGTAGTATATTGCCCAGCCACGTAGTATATTGTCCAGCCACGTAGTATATTGCCCAGTCACGTAGTATATTGCCCAGCCACGTAGTATATTGCCCAGTCACGTAGTATATTGCCCAGCTACGTAGTATATTGCCCAGCCACGTAGTATATTGCCCAGCTACGTAGTATGTTGCCCAGCCACCTAGTATATTGCCCAGTCACATAGTATATTGCCCAGCGACGTAGTATATTGCCCAGTCACATAGTATATTGCACAGCCACGTAGTATATAGCACAGCGACGTAGTATATTGCCCAGCCACGTAGTATATTGCCCAGCCACGTAGTATATTGCACAGCCACGTAGTATATTGCCCAGTAACGTAGTATATTGCCCAGCCACGTAGTATATTGCCCAGCCACGTAGTATATTGCACAGCCACGTAGTATATAGCACAGCGACGTAGTATATTGCCCAGCCACGTAGTATATTGCCCAGCCACGTAGTATATTGCCCAGCAACGTAGTATATTGCCCAGCCACGTAGTATATTGCCCAGCCACGTACTATATTGCCCAGTCACGTAATATATTGCCCAGTCACGTAGTATATTGCCCAGTTACGTAGTATATTGCCCAGCCACGTAGTATATTGCTCAGCCACGTAGTATATTGCCCAGTCACGTAGTATATTGCCCAGCCACGTAGTATATTGCACAGCGACGTAGTATATTGTCCAGCCACGTAGTATATTGCCCAGTAACGTAGTATATTGCCCAGTTACGTAGTATATTGCCCAGCCACGTAGTATATTGCCCAGCCACGTAGTATATTGCCCGGCCACTTACTATATTGCCCGGTCACGTACTATATTGCCCAGTCACGTAGTATATTGCCCAGTGACGTAGTATATTGCCCAGCCACGTAGTATATTGCCCGGCCACGTAGTATATTGCCCAGTAACATAGTATATTGCCCAGCCACGTAGTATATTGCCCAGCCACGTAGTATATTGCCCAGTCACGTAGTATATTGCCCAGCCACGTAGTATATAGCACAGCGACGTAGTATATTGCCCAGCCACGTAGTATATTGCCCAGTATTGTAGTATATTGCCCAGCCTGGTAGTATATTGCCCGGCCACGTACTATATTGCCCAGTCACGTACTATATTGCCCAGTCACGTAGTATATTGCCCAGTCACGTAGTATATTGCCCAGCCATGTAGTATATTGCCCGGCCACGTAGTATATTGCCCAGTAACATAGTATATTGCCCAGCCACGTAGTATATTGCCCAGCCACGTAGTATATTGCCCAGTCACGTAGTATATTGCCCAGCCACGTAGTATATAGCACAGCGACGTAGTATATTGCCCAGCCACGTAGTATATTGCCCAGTAACGTAGTATATTGCCCAGCCACGTAGTATATTGCCCGGCCACGTAGTATATTGCCCAGTAACATAGTATATTGCCCAGCCACGTAGTATATTGCCCAGCCACGTAGTATATTGCCCAGTCACGTAGTATATTGCCCAGTCACGTAGTATATTGCCCAGTCACGTAGTATATTGCCCAGTCACGTAGTATATTGCCCAGCCACGTAGTATTTTGCCCAGTCACGTAGTATATTGCCCAGCCACGTAGTATATAGCACAGCCACGTAGTATATTGCCCAGTCACGTAGTATATTGCCCAGTTACGTAGTATATTGCCCAGCCACGTAGTATTTTGCCCAGTCACGTAGTATATTGCCCAGCCACTTAGTATTTTGCCCAGTCACGTAGTGTATTGCCAAGTCACGTAGTATATAGCACAGCCATGTAGTATATTGCCCAGTTACGTAGTATATTGCCCAGCTACATAGCATATTGCCCAGTCACATAGTATATTGCCCAGTCACGTAGTATATTGCCCAGTCACGTAGTATATTGCCCAGTCACGTAGTATATTGCCCAGCCACGTAGTATTTTGCCCAGCCACGTAGTATTTTGCCCAGTCACGTAGTATATTGCCCAGCCACGTAGTATATTGCCCAGCCACGTAGTATATTGCCCAGCCACGTAGTATATTGCCCAGCCACGTAGTATATTGCCCAGCCACGTAGTATATTGCCCAGCCACGTAGTATATTGCCCAGCCACGTAGTATATTGCACAGCCTCGTAGTATATTGCACAGCCACGTAGTATATTGCCCAGTCACGTAGTATATTGCCCAGTGACGTAGTATATTGCCCAGCCACGTAGTATATTGCACAGCCCACGTAGTATATTGACCAGTCACGTAGTATATTGCCCAGTCACGCAGTATATTGCCCAGTAACGTAGTATATTGCCCAGCCACGTAGTATATTGCCCGGCCACGTAGTATATTGCCCAGCTACGTAGTATATTGCGTAGTGACGTAGTATATTGCCCAGCCACGTAGTATATTGCCAAGCCACGTAGTATATTGCCCAGTCACATAGTATATTGCCCAGTCACATAGTATATTGCCCAGAGGCGTAGTATATTACCCAGCCACGTAGTATATTGCCCAGTCACGTAGCATATTGCCCAGTAACGTAGTATATTGCCCAACCACGTAGTATATTGACCAGTCACATAGTATATTACCCAGTGACGTAGTATATTGCCCAGTCACGTAGTATATTGGCCAGTCACGTAGTATATTGCCCAGCCACGAAGTATATTGCTCAGCCACGTAGTATATTGCCCAGTCACATAGTATAATGCTCGGTCACATAGTATATTGCCCAGTGACGTAGTATATTGCCCAGCCACGTAGTATATTGCCCAGCCACGTAGTATATTGCCCAGTCACGTAGTATATTGCCCAGCCACGTAGTATATTGCCCAGTCACGTAGCATATTGCCCAGTAACGTAGTATATTGCCCAGCCACGTAGTATATTGCCCAGCCACATAGTATATTGCCCAGTCACGTAGTATATTGCCCAGTCACGTAGTATATTGCTCGGTCACGTAGTATATTGCCCAGCTACGTAGTATATTGCCCCGTGACGTAGTATATTGCCCAGCCACGTAGTATATTGCCCAGCCACGTAGTATATTGCCCAGTAACGTAGTATATTGACCAGTCACATAGTATATTACCCAGTCACGTAGTATATTGCCGAGTCACGTAGTATATTGCCCAGCCACGTAGTATATTGCCCAGTCACCTAGTATATTGCCCAGCCACGTAGTATATTGCCCAGCCATGTAGTATATTGCCCAGCCACGTAGTATATTGCCCAGTCACGTAGTATATTAACCAGTCACATAGTATATTGCCCAGCCACGTAGTATGTTGCCCAGCCACGTAGTATATTTCCCAGCCACGTAGTACATTGCCCAGCACAGAGCCACGTAGCACAGAGTAACGTAGTATATTGCCCAGTCACGTAGTATATTGCCCAGCCACGTAGTATATTGCCCAGTCACCTAGTATATTGCCCAGCCACGTAGTATATTGCCCAGCCATGTAGTATATTGCCCAGCCACGTAGTATATTGCCCAGTCACGTAGTATATTAACCAGTCACATAGTATATTGCCCAGCCACGTAGTATGTTGCCCAGCCACGTAGTATATTTCCCAGCCACGTAGTACATTGCCCAGCACAGAGCCACGTAGCACAGAGTAACGTAGTATATTGACCAGCCACGTAGTATATTGCCCAGCCACGTAGTATATTGCCCAGCCACGTAGTATATTGCCCAGCCACGTAGTATATTGCCCAGTCACGTAGTATATTGCCCAGCCACGTAGTATATTACCCAGCCACGTAGTATATTGCCCAGTCACGTAGTATATTGCCCAGTCACGTAGTATATTGTCCAGCCACGTAGTATATTGCCCAGCCACGTAGTAAATTGCCCAGCACAGAGCCACGTAGTATATTTCCCAGCCACGTAGTATATTGCCCAGTCACGTAGTATATTGCCCAGCCATGTAGTATATTGCGAAGCCACATAGTCTATTGCCCAGCCACGTAGTATATTGCCCAGCCACATAGTATATTGCCCAGTCACGTAGTGTATTGGCCAGTCACGTAGTAGATTGCCCAGCCACATAGTATATTGCCCAGTGAAGTAGTATATTGCCCAGCCACGTAGTATTTTGCCCAGTCACGTAGTATATTGCCCAGCCACGTAGTATATTGCCCGGCCACGTAGTTTATTGCCCAGCTACGTAGTATATTGCCCAGTGACATAGTATATTGCTCAGCCACGTAGTATATTGCCGAGCCACGTAGTATATTGCCCAGTCACGTAGTATATTGCCCAGTCATGTAGTATATTGCCCAGTCACGTAGTATATTACCCAGCCACGTAGTATATTGCCCAGTCACGTAGCATATTGCCCGGCCACGTTGTATATTGCCCAGCTACGTAGTATATTGTCCAGTGACGTAGTATATTGCCCAGCCACGTAGTATATTGCCGAGCCACGTAGTATATTGCCCAGTCACGTAGTATATTGCACTGCCACGTAGTATATTGCCCAGTCACGTAGTATATTGCCCAGTCACGTAGTATATTGCCCAGTCACGTAGCATATTGCCCAGCCACGTAGTATATTGACCAGTCACGTAGTATATTGCCCAGCCACGTAGTATATTGCCCAGCCACGTAGTATATTGCCCAGCCAAGTAGTATATTGACCAGTCACGTAGTATATTGTCCAGCCACGTAGTATATTGCCCAGCCACGTAGTATATTGCCCAGCCACATAGTATATTGTCCAGCACAGAGCCACGTAGCACAGAGTAACGTAGTATATTGACCAGTCACGTAGTATATTGGCCAGCCACGTAGTATATTGCCCAGCCATGTAGTATATTGCCCAGCCACGTAGTATATTGCCCAGCCACGTAGTATATTGCCCAGCCACGTAGTGTATTGGCCAGTCACGTAGTATATTGCCCAGCCACATAGTATATTTCCCAGCGACGTAGTATATTGCCCAGCCACGTAGTATTTTGCCCAGTCACGTAGTATATTGCCCAGCCACGTAGTATATTGCCTGGCCACGTAGTATATTGCCCAGCTACGTAGTATATTGCCAAGTGACGTAGTATATTGCCCAGCCACGTAGTATATTGCCGAGCCACGTAGTATATTGCCCAGTCACGTAGTATATTGCCCAGTCATGTAGTATATTGCCCAGTCACATAGTATATTACCCAGCCACGTAGTATATTGCCCAGTCACGTAGCATATTGCCCGGCCACATAGTATATTGCCCAGCCACGTTGTATATTGCCGAGCCACGTAGTATATTGCCCAGTCACGTAGTATATTGCACTGCCACGTAGTATATTGCCCAGTCACATAGTTTATTGCCCAGCCACGTAGTATATTGCCCAGCCACGTAGTATATTGCCCAGTCACGTAGTATATTGCACTGCCACGTAGTATATTGTCCAGCCACGTAGTATATTGCCCAGCCACGTAGTATATTGCCCAGCCACGTAGTATATTGCCCAGCACAGAGCCATGTAGCACAGAGTAACGTAGTATATTGACCAGTCACGTAGTATATTGGCCAGCCACGTAGTATATTGCCCAGCCACGTAGTATATTGCCCAGCACAGAGCCACGTAGCACAGAGTAACGTAGTATATTGACCAGTCACGTAGTATATTGGCCAGCCACGTAGTATATTGCCCAGCCACGTAGTATATTGCCCAGCCACGTAGTATATTGCCCAGCCACGTAGTATATTACCCAGCCACGTAGTATATTGCCCAGCCACGTAGTATATTGCCCAGCCACGTAGTATATTGCCCAGCCACGTAGTATATTGCCCAGTCACGTAGTGTATTGGCCAGTCACGTAGTATATTGCCCAGCCACATAGTATATTTCCCAGTGACGTAGTATATTGCCCAGCCACGTAGTATTTTGCCCAGTCACGTAGTATATTGCCCAGCCACGTAGTATATTGCCTGGCCACGTAGTATATTGCCCAGCTACGTAGTATATTGCCAAGTGACGTAGTATATTGCCCAGCCACGTAGTATATTGCCGAGCCACGTAGTATATTGCCCAGTCACGTAGTATATTGCCCAGTCATGTAGTATATTGCCCAGTCACGTAGTATATTACCCAGCCACGTAGTATATTGCCCAGTCACGTAGCATATTGCCTGGCCACATAGTATATTGCCCAGCCACGTAGTATATTGCCGAGCCACGTAGTATATTGCCCAGTCACGTAGTATATTGCACTGCCACGTAGTATATTGCCCAGTCACATAGTTTATTGCCCAGCCACGTAGTATATTGCCCAGCCACGTAGTATATTGCCGAGCCACGTAGTATATTGCCCAGTCACGTAGTATATTGCACTGCCACGTAGTATATTGTCCAGCCACGTAGTATATTGCCCAGCCACGTAGTATATTGCCCAGCCACGTAGTATATTGCCCAGCACAGAGCCACGTAGCACAGAGTAACGTAGTATATTGACCAGTCACGTAGTATATTGGCCAGCCACGTAGTATATTGCCCAGCCACGTAGTATATTGCCCAGCACAGAGCCACGTAGCACAGAGTAACGTAGTATATTGACCAGTCACGTAGTATATTGGCCAGCCACGTAGTAAATTGCCCAGCCACGTAGTATATTGCCCAGCCACGTAGTATATTACCCAGCCACGTAGTATATTGCCCAGCCACGTAGTATATTGCCCAGCCATGTAGTATATTGCCCAGCCACGTAGTATATTGCCCAGTCACGTAGTGTATTGGCCAGTCACGTAGTATATTGCCCAGCCACATAGTATATTTCCCAGTGACGTAGTATATTGCCCAGCCACGTAGTATTTTGCCCAGTCACGTAGTATATTGCCCAGCCACGTAGTATATTGCCTGGCCACGTAGTATATTGCCCAGCTACGTAGTATATTGCCAAGTGACGTAGTATATTGCCCAGCCACGTAGTATATTGCCGAGCCACGTAGTATATTGCCCAGTCACGTAGTATATTGCCCAGTCATGTAGTATATTGCCCAGTCACGTAGTATATTACCCAGCCACGTAGTATATTGCCCAGTCACGTAGCATATTGCCCGGCCACATAGTATATTGCCCAGCCACGTAGTATATTGCCGAGCCACGTAGTATATTGCCCAGTCACGTAGTATATTGCACTGCCACGTAGTATATTGCCCAGTCACATAGTTTATTGCCCAGCCACGTAGTATATTGCCCAGCCACGTAGTATATTGCCGAGCCACGTAGTATATTGCCCAGTCACGTAGTATATTGCACTGCCACATAGTATATTGTCCAGCCACGTAGTATATTGCCCAGCCACGTAGTATATTGCCCAGCCACGTAGTATATTGCCCAGCCACGTAGTATATTGCCGAGCCACGTAGTATATTGCCCAGTCACGTAGTATATTGCACTGCCACGTAGTATATTGCCCAGTCACATAGTTTATTGCCCAGCCACGTAGTATATTGCCCAGCCACGTAGTATATTGCCGAGCCACGTAGTATATTGCCCAGTCACGTAGTATATTGCCCAGCCACGTAGTATATTGCCCAGCCACGTAGTATATTACCCAGCCACGTAGTATATTGCCCAGTCACGTAGTATATTGACCAGTCACGTAGTATATTGCCCAGCCACGTAGTATATTGCCCAGCCATGTAGTATATTGCCCAGCCACGTAGTATATTGCCCAGCCACGTAGTATATTACCCAGTCACGTAGTATATTGCCCAGTCACGTAGTATATTGCCCAGCCACGTAGTATATTACCCAGTCACATAGTATATTGACCAGTCACGTAGTATATTGTCCAGCCACGTAGTATATTGCCCAGCCACATAGTATATTGCCCAGCCACGTAGTATATTGCCCAGCCACGTAGTATATTGCCCAGTCACGTAGTATATTGGCCAGCCACGTAGTATATTGCCCAGTCACGTAGTATATTGGCCAGCCACGTAGTATATTGCCACGTATACAGTCACGTTTGTCACAGGTTAAAAAAATAAATAAACATATACCTTTCCGAGGGCCCCTTGTAGTCCACGGCAGCTTCCGGTCCCAGGGTTGGTATGAGCGCAGGACCTGTGATGACATCGCGTGTTATGATCTGGTGGCCTAGGAGCAGCATGAGACATACTCTGGAAAAGGTGGTACCTGTACTGACCGCAAACCCTGAACTAGCAGCGCAACTAGAAGTAGCCGTGGGGGGTACCTAACACTCCCTAGACCCCTCGACACAGCCTAAGAATTAACTACTCCTAAAGACAGAAACAGGAAACCTATCTTGCCTCAGAGAAAATCCCCAAAGGATAGATAGCCCCCCACAAATATTGACTGTGAGAGGAGAGGGAAATAACACACGCAGATATGAAATCAGATTTTAGCATAGGAGGCCATACTAGCTAAAAAGAAAGAATAGAACAGAGTACTATGTGGTCAGTATAAAAACACTAGAAAATATCCACCGCAGAAAATACAAATCACCACATCTGACTAAAGACATGGGGGGGGGGGTATATCTGCATCTCCAGAGACACATCTTGGCTGCAAAAATCCTTTACAACAAAGCTGGACAAGACAAAACATGAAAAATGCACAGAACTATAAGGTCCACAGCAGGTGGACAGCAAAAACAAAGCCAGGACTTATCGTTGAAGAAAAGCACAGCGAACAGGAGAGACCAGAAGGGATGTGAATCCTCCATAAACAATGGACAACTGGCACTGACTAAAGGATCAAGCAAGGCTATATAGCCCAGCCCAAATTGCAAAAAATAGATACACCTAATAAATGCTGCAATCCAACTACCGCAGCACTACCACCTACAACCACTGGAGGGAGCCCAAGAGCAGAATTCACAACAGTACCCCCACCCTTGAGGAGGGGTCTCCGAACCCTCACCAGAGCCCCCAGGCCGATCAGGACGAGCCAAATGAAAGGCATGAACCGTCAGCATGAACATCGGAGGTAACAACTCAAGAATTATCCTCCTGGCCATAATCCTTCCATTTGACCAGATACTGAAGCTTCCGCCTCGAAAAGCGAGAATCCAAAATCTTCTCAACCAAATACTCCAACTCCCCATCAATCAACACAGGGGCCGGAGGATCAACAGAGGGAACAACGGGCACCACATACTTCCACAACAAAGATCTATGGAAAACATTATGGATGGAAAAAGAGGCTGGAAGGGCCAAACGAAAAGACACTGGATTGATAATCTCAGAAATACTATAAGGACCAATAAACCGAGGCTTGAACTTACGGGAAGAAACCTTCATAGGAACATGACGGGAAGATAACCAGACCAAATCCCCAACCCAAAGCCGGGAACCAACACACCGACGACGATTTGCAAAACGCTGAGCCTCCTCCTGAGACAACACCAAATTGTCCACCACATGAGCCCAAATCCGCTGCAGCCTGTCAACCACAGAATCCACACCAGGACAATCAGAAGGCTCAACCTGCCCTGAAGAAAAACGAGGATGAAAACCAAAATTACAAAAAAAAGGCGAAACCAAGGTAGCAGAAACTCGGCCAATGGCAAGAAAGCCACCCAATCATCCTGATCAGCAGACACAAAGCATCTCAAATAAGTTTCCAAGGTCTGATTAGATCGCTCGGTATGGCCATTTGTCTGAGGATGAAACGCAGAAGAAAAAGACAAATCAATACCCAGCCTAGCACAAAAGGCCCGCCAAAACCTAGAAACAAACTGGGAACCTCTATCGGACACAATATTCTCCGGAATACCATGCAAACGAACCACATGCTGAAAAAACAACGGAACCAAATCAGAAGAGGAAGGCAATTTAGGCAAAGGTACCAAATGAACCATCTTAGAAAACCGGTCACAAACCACCCAGATAACCGACATCCTCTGGGAAACCGGAAGATCTGAAATAAGATCCATAGAAATATGCGTCCAAGGTCTCTCAGGGACCGGCAAAGGCAAAAGCAACCCACTAGCGCGGACTGCACAAAAGAACGCACATCCCGCGACAAAGAAGGCCACCAAAAGGACCTACCAACCAAATCTCTGGTACCAAAAATCCCAGGATGGCCAGCCAACACAGAACAATGAACCTCAGAAATCACTCTACTAGTCCATCTATCAGGAACAAACAGTTTCCCCACAGGACAGCGGTCAGGCTTATCAGCCTGAAATTCCTGAAGAACCCGTCGTAAATCAGGGGAGATGGCAGAAAGAATCACCCCTTCCTTCAGAATGCCGACCGGCTCAAGAACCCCAGGGGAATCAGGAAAAAAACTCCTAGAGAGGGCATCCGCCTTAACATTCTTAGTACCAGGAATGTACGAGACCACAAAATCAATACAGGAGAAAAACAGGGACCATCGAGCCTGTCTAGGATTCAGCCGTTTGGCAGACTCGAGGTAAATCAGATTCTTATGATCGGTTAGGACCACAATACGGTGCTTGGCCCCCTCAAGCCAATGTCGCCACTCCTCAAATGCCCACTTCATAGCCAACAACTCCAGATTGCCGACATCATAATTGCGTTCCGCAGGCGAAAACTTCTGAGAAAAGAAGGCACACGGTTTCATCAAAGAACCATCAGAATTCCTCTGAGACAAAACGGCCCCTGCCCCAATCTCAGACGCGTCAACCTCAACCTGAAATGGAAGAGAAACATCCGGCTGACGCAACACAGGGGCAGAAGTAAATCGGCGTTTAAGCTCCTGAAAGGCAGAAACAGCCGCGGAGGACCAATTCGTCACATCAGCGCCTTTCTTGGTCAAAACGGTCAGAGGTTTAACCACACTGGAGAAGTTGGCAATGAAACGACGATAGAAATTAGCAAAGCCCAAGAATTTCTGAAGGCTCTTCAAAGACGTGGGCTGAATCCAATCATGAATGGCCTGAACCTTAACCGGATCCATTTCTATAGACGAGGGAGAAAAAATGAAGCCCAAAAAAGAAACCTTCTGCACTCCAAAGAGGCACTTTGACCCCTTCACAAATAAAGCATTATTACGGAGGATCTGAAATACCATCCTGACCTGTTTCACATGAGACTCCCAATCATCGGAAAAAATCAAAATATCATCCAAATATACGACCATGAATTTATCAAGATAACTCCGAAAGATATCATGCATGAAGGACTGGAACACAGATGGGGCATTAGAGAGTCCGAATGGCATCACAAGGTATTCAAAATGGCCTTCGGGCGCATTAAATGCAGTTTTCCATTCGTCACCCTGTTTAATACGAATAAGATTATATGCCCCTCGAAGGTCAATCTTAGTAAACCAGCTAGCCCCCTTAATCCTAGCAAACAAATCAGTAAGCAAAGGCAACGGGTATTGAAATTTGACCGTGATCTTATTCAAGAGGCGATAATCTATACAGGGTCTCAAGGAGCCATCCTTCTTGGCAACAAAAAAAAAACCCGCTCCCAATGGTGAAGAAGATGGCCGAATATGCCCCTTCTCCAAAGGCTCCTTAATATAGCTCCGCATGGCGGCATGTTCTGGCACAGACAGGTTGAAAAGTCGGCCCTTAGGGAACTTACAACCTGGAATCAAATCAATAGCACAATCACAGTCCCTATGTGGTGGAAGGGAACTGGATTTGGGCTCATCAAATACATCCTGGAAATCTGACAAAAACTCAGGAATTTCAGAAGAGGGGGAAGAGGAAATTGACATCAAAGGAACGTGACCATGAACCCCCTGACAACCCCAACTAGTCACAGACATGGATTTCCAGTCTAACACCGGATTATGTACCTGTAACCATGGAAAACCCAGCACACTATCATCATGCAAATTATGCAACACCAGAAAACGACAATCTTCCTGATGGGCTGGCGCCATGCGCATGGTCAGCTGTGTCCAAAACTGAGGTTTATTTTTAGCCAACGGTGTAGCATCAATGCCCCTCAAAGGAATAGGGTTCTGCAAAGGCTGCAAGGGAAAACCACAACGCCTGGCAAACTCAAAGTCCATTAAGTTCAAGGCGGCGCCTGAATCCACAAACGCCATGACAGAAAATGATGACAATGAGCAGATCAAGGACACAGATAACAGAAATTTAGGTTGTATAGTACTGATGGTAACAGAACTAGCGATTCTCTTTGTACGCTTAGGGCAATCAGAAATAACATGAGCAGAATCGCCGCAGTAAAAACACAACCTATTCTGCCGTCTGAATCCTTGTCTGTTGTGATAGGCAATTCAGTATCACAATGGACATAGCGGTCAGAGCACATACAGTGATCTGACAATAACCCAAATAATAGAACGAGCTCTGAGACGTGGGAACTCTGCAGACCGCAATCCCTAATCCTCTCCAAACAACACTAGAGGCAGCCGTGGATTGCGCCTAACGCTACCTATGCAACTCGGCACAGCCTGAGAAACTAACTAGCCTGAAGATAGAAAATAAGCCCACCTTGCCTCAGAGAAATACCCCAAAGGAAAAGGCAGCCCCCCACATATAATGACTGTGAGTTAAGATGAAAAGACAAACGTAGGGATGAAATAGATTCAGCAAAGTGAGGCCCGACTTTCTTAACAGAGCGAGGATAGGAAAGATAACTTTGCGGTCTACACAAAACCCTAAAGAAAACCACGCAAAGGGGGCAAAAAGACCCTCCGTACCGAACTAACGGCACGGAGGTACACCCTTTGCGTCCCAGAGCTTCCAGCAAAACAATTAGACAAGCTGGACAGAAAAAATAGCAAACAAATAGCAAAGAAGAACTTAGCTATGCAGAGCAGCAGGCCACAGGAATGATCCAGGGAAAAACAAGTCCAACACTGGAACATTGACAGGAAGCATGGATCAAAGCATTAGGTGGAGTTAAGTAGAGAAGCACCTAACGACCTCACCAGATCACCTGAGGGAGGAAACTCAGAAGCCGCAGTACCACTTTCCTCCACAAACGGAAGCTCCCAGAGAGAATCAGCCGAAGTACCACTTGTGACCACAGGAGGGAGCTCTGCCACAGAATTCACAACAGTACCCCACCTTGAGGAGGGGTCACCGAACCCTCACCAGAGCCCCCAGGCCGACCAGGATGAGCCACATGAAAGGCACGAACAAGATCGGGAGCATGGACATCAGAGGCAAAAACCCAGGAATTATCTTCCTGAGCATAACCCTTCCATTTAACCAGATACTGGAGTTTCCATCTTGAAACACGAGAATCCAAAATCTTCTCCACAATATACTCCAATTCCCCCTCCACCAAAACCGGGGCAGGAGGGTCAACAGATGGAACCATAGGTGCCACGTATCTCCGCAACAATGACCTATGGAATACGTTATGTATGGAAAAAGAATCTGGGAGGGTCAGACGAAAAGACACAGGATTAAGAACCTCAGAAATCCTATACGGACCAATGAAACGAGGTTTAAACTTAGGAGAGGAAACCTTCATAGGAATATGACGAGAAGATAACCAAACCAGATCCCCAACACGAAGTCGGGGACCCACACGGCGTCTACGATTAGCGAAACGTTGAGCCTTCTCCTAGGACAAGGTCAAATTGTCCACTACATGAGTCCAAATCTGCTGCAACCTGTCCACCACAGTATCCACACCAGGGCAGTCCGAAGACTCAACCTGTCCTGAAGAGAAACGAGGATGGAACCCAGAATTGCAGAAAAAAGGCGAAACCAAGGTAGCCGAGCTGGCCCGATTATTAAGGGCGAACTCAGCCAAAGGCAAAAAGGACACCCAGTCATCCTGATCGGCAGAAACAAAGCATCTCAGATAGGTTTCCAAGGTCTGATTGGTTCGTTCGGTCTGGCCATTAGTCTGAGGATGGAAAGCCGAGGAAAAAGACAAGTCAATGCCCATCCTACCACAAAAGGCTCGCCAAAACCTCGAAACAAATTGGGAACCTCTGTCAGAAACGATATTCTCTGGAATGCCATGCAAACGAACCACATGCTGGAAGAACAATGGCACCAAATCAGAGGAGGAAGGCAATTTAGACAAGGGTACCAGATGGACCATCTTAGAAAAGCGATCACAGACCACCCAAATGACTGACATCTTTTGAGAAACGGGAAGATCTGAAATAAAATCCATAGAGATATGTGTCCAAGGCCTCTTCGGGACCGGCAAGGGCAAAAGCAACCCACTGGCACGAGAACAGCAGGGCTTAGCCCGAGCACAAATCCCACAGGACTGCACAAAAGTACGTACATCCCGTGACAGAGATGGCCACCAAAAGGATCTAGCCACTAACTCTCTGGTACCAAAGATTCCAGGATGACCAGCCAACACCGAACAATGAACCTCAGAGATAACTTTATTCGTCCACCTATCGGGGACAAACAGTTTCTCCGCTGGACAACGATCAGGTTTATTAGCCTGAAATTTTTGCAGCACCCGCCGCAAATCAGGGGAGATGGCAGACACAATTACTCCTTCCTTGAGGATACCCGCCGGCTCAGATAAACCCGGAGAGTCGGGCACAAAACTCCTAGACAGAGCATCCGCCTTCACATTTTTAGAGCCCGGAAGGTACGAAATCACAAAAGTCAAAACGGGCAAAAAACAGCGACTAACGAGCCTGTCTAGGATTCAAACGCTTAGCAGACTCGAGATAAGTCAAGTTCTTATGATCAGTCAATACCACCACGCGATGCTTAGCTCCTTCAAGCCAATGACGCCACTCCTCGAATGCCCACTTCATGCCCACATCATAATTTCGCTCAGCAGGCGAAAACTTCCTGGAAAAAAAAAGCGCATGGTTTCATCACTGAGCAATCAGAACCTCTCTGCGACAAAACAGCCCCTGCTCCAATCTCAGAAGCATCAACCTCGACCTGGAACGGAAGAGAAACATCTGGTTGACACAACACAGGGGCAGAAGAAAAACGACGCTTCAACTCTTGAAAAGCTTCCACAGCAGCAGAAGACCAATTAACCAAATCAGCACCCTTCTTGGTCAAATCGGTCAATGGTTTGGCAATACTAGAAAAATTGCAGATGAAGCGACGATAAAAATTAGCAAAGCCCAGGAACTTTTGCAGACTTTTCAGAGATGTCGGCTGAGTCCAATCATGGATGGCTTGGACCTTAACAGGATCCATCTCGATAGTAGAACGGGAAAAGATGAACCCCAAAAATGAAACCTTCTGCACACCAAAGATACACTTTGATCCCTTCACAAACAAAGAATTAGCACGCAGGACCTGAAAAACCGTTCTGACCTGCTTCACATGAGACTCCCAATCATCCGAGAAGATCAAAATGTCATCCAAGTACACAATCAGGAATTTATCCAGGTACTCTCGGAAGATGTCATGCATAAAGGACTGAAACACTGATGGAGCATTGGCAAGTCCGAATGGCATCACTAGATACTCAAAATGACCCTCGGGCGTATTAAATGCAGTTTTCCATTCATCGCCTCGCCTGATTCGCACCAGATTATACGCACCACGAAGATCTATCTTGGTGAACCAACTAGCCCCCTTAATCCGAGCAAACAAATCAGATAACAATGGCAAGGGGTACTGAAATTTAACAGTGATCTTATTAAGAAGGCGGTAATCTATACAAGGTCTCAGCGAACCATCCTTCTTGGCTACAAAAAAGATCCCTGCTCCTAATGGCGACGATGACGGGCGAATATGCCCCTTCTCCAGGGATTCCTTCACATAACTGCGCATAGCGGTGTGCTCAGGCACGGATACATTAAACAGTCGACCTTTTGGGAATTTACTACCAGGAATCAAATTGATAGCACAATCACAATCCCTATGCGGAGGTAGGGCATCGGACTTGGGCTCATCAAATACATCCCGGTAATCAGACAAGAACTCTGGAACCTCAGAAGGAGTGGATGACGAAATTGACAGAAATGGGACATCACCATGTACCCCCTGACAACCCCAGCTGGACACCGACATGGATTTCCAATCTAATACTGGATTATGGACTTGTAGCCATGGCAACCCCAACACGACCACATCATGCAGATTATGCAACACCAGAAAGCGAATAACCTCCTGATGTGCAGGAGCCATGCACATGGTCAGCTGGGTCCAGTATTGAGGCTTATTCTTGGCCAAAGGCGTAGCATCAATTCCTCTCAATGGAATAGGACACTGCAAGGGCTCCAAGAAAAACCCACAACGCTTAGCATATTCCAAGTCCATCAAATTCAGGGCAGCGCCTGAATCCACAAACGCCATGACAGAATACGATGACAAAGAGCAGATCAAGGTAACGGACAGAAGAAATTTTGACTGTACTGTACCAATGGTGGCAGACCTAGCGAACCGCTTAGTGCGCGTAGGACAATCAGAGATAGCATGAGTAGAATAACCACAGTAGAAACACAGCCCATTCAGACGTCTGTGTTCTTGCCGTTCAACTCTGGTCATAGTCCTATCGCACTGCATAGGCTCAGGTTTAATCTCAGGTAATACCGCCAAATGGTGCACAGATTTACGCTCACGCAAGCGTCGACCGATCTGAATGGCCAAAGACATAGACTCATTCAGACCAGCAGGCATAGGAAATCCCACCATGACATCCTTAAGGGCTTCAGAGAGACCCTTTCTGAATATAGCTGCCAGCGCAGATTCATTCCATTGAGTGAGCACAGACCACTTTCTAAATTTCTGACAATATACCTCTATCTCATCCTGACCCTGACATAGAGCCAGCACATTTTTTTCTGCCTGATCCACTGAATTAGGCTCATCGTACAGCAATCCAAGCGCCAGGAAAAACGCATCAATATTACTTAATGCAGGATCTCCTGACGCAAGAGAAAATGCCCAGTCCTGAGGGTCGCCACGCAAAAAAGAAATGACGATCCTAACCTGTTGAACTCGGTCACCAGAGGAGCGAGGTTTCAAAGCCAGAAATAGTTTACAATTATTTTTGAAACTCAGAAATTTAGTTCTATCTCCAAAAAACAAATCTGGAATAGGAATTCTCGGCTCTAACAAAGAATTCTGAACCACAAAATCTTGAATATCCTGAACTCTTGCCGTGAGCTGATCCACACATGAAGACAGACCTTTAATGTCCATTGCTACACCTGTGTCCTGAACCACCCAAATGTCTAGGGGGAAAAAAAGGCAAAACACAGTGCAAAGAAAAAAAAATGGTCTCAGAACTTCTTTTTTCCCTCTATTGAGAATCATTAGCAATTTTGGCTTCCTGTACTGTTGTGATAGGCAATTCAGTATCACAATGGACATAGCGGTCAGAGCACATACAGTGATCTGACAATAACCCAAAATAATAGAACGAGCTCTGAGACGTGGGAACTCTGCTGACTGCAATCCCTAATCCTCTCCAAACAACACTAGAGGCAGCCGTGGATTGCGCCTAACTCTGCCTATGCAACTCGGCACAGCCTGAGAAACTAACTAGCCTGAAGATAGAAAATAAGCCTACCTTGCCTCAGAGAAATACCCCAAAGGAAAAGGCAGCCCCCCACATATAATGACTGTGAGTTAAGATGAAAAGACAAACGTAGAGATGAAATAGATTCAGCAAAGTGAGGCCCGACTTTCTTAACAGAGCGAGGATAGAAAAGGTAACTTTGCGGTCTACACAAAACCCTAAAGAAAACCACGCAAAGGGGGCAAAAAGACCCTCCGTACCGAACTAACGGCACGCAGGTACACCGTTTGCGTCCCAGAGCTTCCAGCAAAACAAATAGACAAGCTGGACAGAAAAAATAGCAAACAAATAGCAAAGAAGAACTTAGCTATGCAGAGCAGCAGGCCACAGGAATGATCCAGGGAAAAACAAGTCCAACACTGGAGCATTGACAGGAAGCATGGATCAAAGCATTAGGTGGAGTTAAGTAGAGAAGCACCTAACAACCTCACCAGATCACCTGAGGGAGGAAACTCAGAAGCCGCAGTACCACTTTCCTCCACAAACGGAAGCTCCCAGAGAGAATCAGCCGAAGTACCACTTGTGACCACAGGAGGGAGCTCTGCCACAGAATTCACAACACTTGTCGTTCAGCTTTAGACAAAATCCTATCACACTGTATAGGCTCAGGGCTCCGCTCAGAGGACAACGCCACAGTGTGCACAACTCTGCGTTCGAGCTAGCGCCGATCAATCTGAATGGCCAGAGACATAGAATCACTCAGACCAGCAGGCGTGGGGAACCCCACCATAACATCTTTAACGGATTCAGAAAGACCCTTTCTGAAAATTGCCGCCAAGGCATCCTCATTCCATTTAGTCAGTACAGACCATTTTCTAAATTTCTGGCAATACGATTCTGCCGCTTCTTGACCTTGACACAGGTCCAGCAAGATTTTCTCAGCTTGATCCACAGAATTAGGCTCATCATACAACAACCCCAATGCCTGAAAGAACGAATCAACATTAAGCAAAGCAGGATTCCCAGTTTCCAGGGAAAATGCCCAATCCTGAGGATCACCACGCAGCAGGGATATGATTATTTTAACCTGCTGAATGGGATCACCAGAAGACCGGGGTCTCAATGCAAAAAACAGTTTACAGTTATTTTTGAAACTCAAAAATTTGGATCTGTTACCAAAGAATAAATCAGGAGTGGGAATCTTAGGTTCTAAAGCAGGAGTCTGAATAATAAAATCTGAAATACCCTGTACCCTAGCAGCAAGCTGATCCACACGAGAAACTAACTCCTGAACACTCATGTTATTACTAGGTTCCATAGCCACCCAGAGATTAAGAGGGAGGAACAGACCAAACAGGCTAAGGAAAAAAAATGGCTCAAGAGCTTCCCTCCCTTCTTCTGAGATGCAATTAACTCATTGTTGGCCAGTTGTACTGTTATGATCTGGTGGCCTTGGAGCAGCATGAGACGTATTCTGGAGAAGGTGGTAACTATACTGACCACAAACCCTGAACTAGCAGCACAACTAGAAGCAGCCGTGGGGGGTACCTAACACTCCCTAGACCCCTCGACACAGCCTAAGGACTAACTTCCCCTAAAGACAGAAACAGGAAACCTATCTTGCCTCAGAGAAAATCCCCAAAGGATAGAGAGCCCCCCACAAATATTGACTGTGAGAGGTGAGGGAAATAACATACGCAGACATGAAATCAGGATTTAGCATAGGAGGCCATACTAGCTAAAAAGAAAGAATAGGACAGAGTACTATGCGGTCAGTATTAAAACACTAGAAAATATCCACCGCAGAAAATACAAATCACCACATCTGACTAAAGACATGGAGGTTATATCTGCATCTCCAGACACACAGCTTGGCTGCAAAAAATACTTCACAGACAAAGCTGGACAAGACAAAACATGAAAATGCACAGAACTATAAGGTCCACTGCAGGTGGACAGCAAAAACAAAGCCAGGACTTATCTTTGTAGAAAAACACAGCGAACAGGAGAGACCAGAAGGGATGTGAATCCTCCATAAACAATGGACAACTGGCACTTACTAAAGGATCAAGCAAGGCTGAATAGCCCAGCCCAAATTGCAAAAAATAGATACACCTAATAAATGCTGCGATCCAACTACCGCAGCACTACCACTCATAACCACCGGAGGGAGCCCAAGAGCAGAATTCACAACAGTCGCGGTCACATGACCGTGACGTCATGGTGGGTCCTTCTCCCATACCATCTTTGCTACCGGAACCTGCAACGGAAGCTGGCGGCCGGCGGGAGCGGCTCAGCGGTCTACGGAGGGTGAGAATAGCAGGTTTTTGGTTTTTTTTTAAATGATTTTTAACATTACATTTTTGACTATTGATGCCGCATAGGCAGCGTCAATAGTAAAAAATTGGAGACACACAGGGTTAATAGCAGCGGTTACGGAGTGTGTTACCCGCAGCATAACACGGTCCGTTACCGCCGGCATTAACCCTGTGTTACCGGTGACCGGAGGGGAGTATGCGGGCAACAGGCACTGACTGCGGGGAGTAAGGAGCGGCCATTTTCTTCCGGACTGTGCCTGTCGCTGATTGGTCGCGGCAGCCATGACAGGCAGCTGGCGAAACCAATCAGCGAATGAATAACCATGACAGAAGGACAGACAGACGGAAGTGACCCTTAGACAATTATATAGTAGATATATATATACAGCCACCAGAGGGCGCCCAAGAGACGTCACACTGTGTATATATATATATATATGCTGTGGTCTTTTTTATATATATATATATATATATATATATATATATATATATATATATATACAGTACAGACCAAAAGTTTGGACACACCTTCTTATTTAAAGATTTTTCTGTATTTTCATGACTATGAAAATTGTACATTCACACTGAAGGCATCAAAACTATGAATTAACACATGTGGAATTATATACTTAACAAAAAAGTGTGAAACAACTGAAAATATGTCTCATATTCTAGGTTCTTCAAAGTAGCCACCTTTTGCTGTGATGACTGCTTTGCACACTCTTGGCATTCTCTTAATAAGCTTCAAGAGGTCGTCTCCGGGAATGGTTTTCCAACAATCTTGAAGGAGTTCCCAGAGATGCTTAGCACTTGTTGGCCCTTTTGCCTTCACTCTGCATCCAGGTCACCCCAAACCATCTCGATTGGGTTCAGGTCTGGTGACTGCGGAGGCCAGGTCATCTGGCGTAGCACCCCATCACTCTCCTTCTTGGTCAGATAGCCCTTACACAGCCTGGAGGTGTGTTTGGGGTCATTGTCCTGTTGAAAAATAAGTGATGGTCCAACTAAACGCGAACCGGATGGAATAGCATGCCGCTGCAAGATGCTGTGGTAGCCATGCTGGTTCAGTATGCCTTCAATTTTGAATAAATCCCCAACAGTGTCACCAGCAAAGCCCCCCCACACCATCACACCTCCTCCTCCATGCTTCACGGTGGGAACCAGGCATGTAGAGTCCATCCGTTCACCTTTTCTGCGTCGCACAAAGACACGGTGGATGGAACCAAAGATCTCAAATTTGGACTCATCAGAGCAAAGCACAGATTTCCACTGGTCTAATGTCCATTCCTTGTGTTCTTTAGCCCAAACAAGTCTCTTCTGCTTGTTGCCTGTCCTTAGCAGTGGTTTCCTAGCAGCTATTTTACCATGAAGGCCTGCTGCACAAAGTCTCCTCTTAACAGCTGTTGTAGAGATGTGTCTGCTGCTAGAACTCTGTGTGGCATTGACCTGGTCTCTAATCTGAGCTGCTGTTAACCTGCGATTTCTGAGGCTGGTGACTCGGATAAACTTCTCCTCAGAAGCAGAGGTGACTCTTGGTGTTCCTTTCCTGGGGCGGTCCTCATGTGAGCCAGTTTCTTTGCAGCGCTTGATGTTTTTTTGCCACTGCTCTTGGGGACACTTTCAAAGTTTTCCCAATTTTTCGGTCTGACTGACCTTCATTTCTTAAAGTAATGATGGCCACTCGTTTTTCTTTACTTAGCTGCTTTTTTCTTGCCATAATACAAATTCTAACAGTCTATTCAGTAGGACTATCAGCTGTGTATCCACCAGACTTCTGCTCAACACAACTGATGGTCCCAACCCCATTTATAAGGCAAGAAATCCCACTTATTAACCCTGACAGGGCACACCTGTGAAGTGAAAACCATTCCCGGTGACTACCTCTTGAAGCTCATCAAGAGAATGCCAAGAGTGTGCAAAGCAGTCATCAAAGCAAAAGGTGGCTACTTTGAAGAACCTAGATTATAAGACATAATTTCAGTTGTTTCACACTTTTTTGTTAAGTATATAATTCCACATGTGTTAATTCATAGTTTTGATGCCTTCAGTGTGAATGTACAATTTTCATAGTCATGAAAATACAGAAAAATATTTAAATGAGAAGGTGTCCAAACTTTTGGTCTGTACTGTATATATATAGCCACCAGAGGGCGCCCGAGAGACGTCACAGTATAGATATCTATACGAGCTTCTCACAAAATGAGATCACCGAAAAATGAAGCCCATCTATTCTATAGTCGTTACACACAGAGATCTATTTCATGTGTTTATTTATGTTAGGCCGGTCTCGCCTGATATTTCTGGTACCAGAGATGTCAGTGTCCGTGTGTGTGCTACGTGTGGCACATGTGTGTGCTGCATCAGGACCACACGGACGGCCGCCGGGGAAGAAGCGTTACAGTAAGCGCTGTTCCCCGGCACCGGGTGCTGAAGACGGTTCTCATGATTCTCCCCTGCTCTGCCGGCGATCGGTGTGAGCAGAGAATGATGTCCAAACGATAACAGCAGCTGGGGGCTTTGAGACTCTTACCCACAACATCCGACAGCTGCTGCCGCCAATGACAGTGACAGCAGGAGCGGATGATCGGGGTATTCCACAGCCGCCGCCTGCAATCTAACTAAATGAATGATGGAATGAAAAACCAGATGTGGTTTCCCCCTATTTTCTTCAACCAACCAGACAAAACTCACAGCCCCAGCACAGCATCAGTGACCGATGTCATCAAGGTTACCTACGGTCACTGAGACTCTGTTCCCAGCCAGGCTGAACTCAGTGACGTCAGGACTGTGGGAAAAAGTCAGTGATGACGTCACCACCAGTCACTGAAGCTCCATTCCCAGCAGCTCATTCCCCAGTTGTTCTCAGCCGGGGCGGTCACATCTTGACACCGTCCAAGTGGAAAACTTCATCCACAGACACGGATTACGGCGTGGGACAGAACGACGGACAGGTGAGGGATATTGTTCTTATTTTTGGTTTATTAAAGGAGAACGAGGGTTTCGGTGGAATTAGGCGTCGCAGTAAGTATAGTTTAATTGAGAATATTAAAGGAGTCTGGGTCATTCTTTCAATTTTATTCTGGCTGTGTGTTTTCATACAATGTGACTACAGGATTAATAATGGATAGATGTCTTATAGATGCCTCTACATTACTAAGCCGTGGGCTTGATGTCACCGGAGAATACAAAGGTGACATCAACCCCACAAATATGAACCCCAGTTGCCACCGCTACAGGGTAAGTGGGAAGAGCCAGGCAAAGCGCCAGAATTGGCATCTAATAGATGCACCTTTTCTGGGCAGCTGCGTGCTGCTGTTTTTAGGCTGGGGGGCAATATCCATGGTCCCTAACCAGTCTGAGAATACCAGTCCCAGCTGTGAGCTTTAGCAAGGCTGGTTATCAAAAATGAGGGGGACCCCTCTATTCTTGATAACCCACCTTGCTGAAGCTGAGGGTTGCAGCCCCCAGCTGTGAGTTTTGCTTGGTTGGTTCAAGAAAATAGGGAAACTCACGTCAGGTTTTTCATTCATTTCATTATATCGCAGGCGGTGGTTGAGGAATACCCCGATCCGTTCCTGCTGTCACTGGTGGCAGCAGCTGTCGGATGATGGGAGTAATAGTCCCAAAAGCCCCCACCTGTCGTCTTCGTTCTGACTTTAATATTAATCTCATCATTCTCCTCTGCTTGCTTGCGCCAATCAATCGAACAGGGGAGAATGATGAGAGCTGTCTTCAGCACCCGGCGCCGGGGAACAGCGCTTACTGTAGCGCTTCTTCCCTGGTCATGGTGTGTCACGCAGATGACATCAATGTGTGTTCTCCGTGTACGGGATGTTTTGCCGTCCGTGCGGACGGTAAAAACAGACATGTCTATGTGTGGGGCACACGGACATACGGTTTGTGGAAACACACTGACATGCACAGACCCGTCCATTTGAATGGCTCTACGTGTGTTTCCGGTATGTGAAAACTGTCACCGCACGTACCAGAGATACAGAAGTGTGAAAGAGGCCTTAATGTTGATGATTATGGCTTACAGCCAATGAAAACCCAAAAGCCATTATCTCAGTAAATTAGAATACAAGAAACACCTGTAAAGGCTCCTAAGCGTTTATAAAGGTCCCTCAATCTGTTTCAGCAGCTCCACAATCATGGGGAAGACTGCTGACCTTACAGATGTCCAGAAGGCATCACTGCCACAGTCCACAAGGAGGGGAAGCCACAAAAGGTCATTGCTAAAGAAGCCGCTGTTCACACTCGGATATACCAGGCCTTTGCCATTAGTGTTCGTCCCTATATTAGGGACACCAATGATTTTCTGAAGATCGGAGACGTCCGGGTTACTGGTTCCACTGCTCTAGCGGCTTTTGAAGTCGTCCCTTTCTATACAACCATTAACCCCTTTCTGACCTCGGACGGGATAGTACGTCCGAGGTCAGATCCCCTGCTTTGATGCAGGGCTCCGCGGTGAGCCCGCACCAAAGCTGGGACATGTCAGCTGTTTTGAACAGCGATCTGCCCGCACCTATTAACTAGTTAAATGTCGCTGTCAAACGCAGACAGCGGCATTTAACTACCGCTTCCGGCCGGACGGCCGGAAATGACGTCATCGCCGACCCCCGACACATGATCGGGGGTCGGCGATGCGTCAGGATGGTAACCATAGAGGTCCTAGAGACCTCTATGGTTACTGATGATCGGTGGCTGTGAGCGCCACCCTGTGGTCGGCTGTTATGAAAAGGTAATTCAGTACCACAATGGACATAGAGGTCAGAGCACATACAGTGATCTGACAATAACCCAAAAACATAGAACGAGCTCTGAGACGTGGAAACTCTGCTGACCGCAATCCCTAATCCTCTCCAACCACACTAGAGGCAGCCGTGGATTGCGCCTAACGCTCCCTATGCAACTCGGCACAGCCTGAGAAACTAGCTAGCCTGAAGATAGAAAATAAGCCTACCTTGCCTCAGAGAAATACCCCAAAGGAAAAGGCAGCCCCCACATATAATGACAGTGAGTTAAGATGAAAAGACAAACGTAGAGATGAAATAGATTTAGCAAAGTGAGGCCCGACTTTCTGAACAGAGCGAGGATAGGAAAGGTAACTTTGCGGTCAACACAAAACCCTACAAAAACCACGCAAAGGGGGCAAAAAGACCCTCCGTACCGAACTAACGGCACGGAGGTACACCCTCTGCGTCCCAGAGCTTCAAGCAAGCAGGAAAAAACAAATAGACAAGCTGGACAGAAAAAACAGCAAACAAAATAGCAAAGCGGAACTTAGCTATGCAGAGCAGCAGGCCACAGGAACGATCCAGGAGGAAACAGGTCCAATACTAGAACATTGACTGGAGGCCAGGATCAAAGCACTAGGTGGAGTTAAATAGAGCAGCACCTAACGACTTCACCACATCACCTGAGGAAGGAAACTCAGAAGCCGCAGTACCACTTTCCTCCACCAACGGAAGCTCACAGAGAGAATCAGCCGAAGTACCACTTGTGACCACAGGAGGGAGCTCTGCCACAGAATTCACAACAGTCGGCGCTCACAGCACACCTGCATTTCTGCTACATAGCAGCGATCAGCAGATCGCTGCTATGTAGCAGAGCCGATCGCGTTGTGCCTGCTTCTAGCCTCCCATGGAGGCTATTGAAGCATGGCAAAAGTAAAAAAAAAAAGTTGTTAAAAAAAATAAAAAAATATAAAAGTTTAAATCACTCCCCTTTCGCCCCAATCAAAATAAATCAATAAAAAAAATCAAATCTACACATATTTGGTATCGCCGCACTCAGAATCGCCCGATCTATCAATTAAAAAAAAGCATTAACCTGACCGCTAAACAGCGTAGCGGGGAAAAAATTTGAAACACCAGAATTATGTTTTTTTGGTCGCCGCGACATTGCATTAAAATGCAATAACGGGCGATCAAAAGAACGTATCTGCACCGAAATGGTATCATTAAAAACGTCATCTCGGCACGCAAAAAATAAGCCCTAAAGCGACCCCAGATCACAAAAATGGAGATGGTACGATTATCGGAAAATGGCGCAATTTTTTTTTTTTTTTTTAGCAAAGTTTGGAATTTTTTTTCACCACTTAGATAAACAATAACCTAGTCATGTTTGGTGTCTATGAACTCGTAATGACCTGGAGAATAATGGCAGGTCAGTTTTAGCATTTAGTGAACCTAGCAAAAAAGCCAAACAAAAAACAAGTGTGGGACTGCACTTTTTTTGCAATTTCACCGCACTTGGAATTTTTTTCCCATTTTCTAGTACAAGACATGGTAAAACCAATGATGTCGTTCAAAAGTACAACTCGTCCCGCAAAAAATAAGCCCCAACGTGGCCAAATTGACGGAAAAATAAAAAAGTTATGGCTCTGGGAAGGAGGGGAGCGAAAAACGAACACAGAAAAATGAAGAATCCCATGGTCATGAAGGGGTTAAACGTGAAAAGGGGCTTTGGGCAGTGTCTGATTACACCATCGGGATCGAACATGGCGTCTGATTCTACACAACTGGAACTTCACCACAGAAATAAAACAGACCCTAGACATGTTTCACGTGTGAACACGTAATGACGTAAAGAATCATAATGCCAGGTCAGTTTTAGCATTTGGTGAACATGGTAAAAAAACAAACAAAAAAACCAGTGTGGGATTGCACTTTTTCTGCAATTTCACCGCCCTTGACATTTTTTTTCCCATTTTCTAGTAAACGACCTGATAAAACCAATGATGTCGTTCAAAAGTACAACTCGTCCCGCAAAAATCAAGCCCTCACATGGCCATATTGACGGAAAAATAAAAAAAGTTATGGCTCTGGGAAGAAGGGCAGCGAAAACAAAAACGCAAAAATGGCCCAGGGGTGAAGGGGTTAATAAGTTCGGGGAAACGAGCTATTGTTCATACGAGTCGGAACAGAGACTGTTGTTGTAGATGTGAATTGATGTTTGTGAATTGTTGAAAAGCTGCTGTTTGCCTATTTTATCAGTCATTGCAGCTTATTGTGCTACCATCCATGGCAACCATAGATAAAGTAAGGTCCTGCAATGTCTGCACATGAGGAAGAGACGTGGTCAATCAGAAGAACTATACCACATTTCTAACTGGAGGTTATCGCGAATCCCTCTTCATGCTGTCACTAATTTGTCACGTGTCCACTCTCACACGTGACTTGGGGTTGCGCCTGCATGGGTTAATCTATCTCCCCACTTTCAGTCCAGTATTCAACCTCTGTCCTATGCTGTAATGGGAGCATAAATCACACACTGACCCAGGCCACACACCCGCTCATACACGCTGCCACCACTCACCGAATACACGGGCGATGAGTCCCGGAAATATTACTAATACGGTCTACCACTCATACGGATCACACACCTTTGGCTATGGATTCTTTAGAACATTCAAGGTTCAACTTGTTAAAGTTTTATGCTTTAATACAAAAAGATTCAGTGCTTACAGTAAAGAAATAGGTATAAAAAGACAACTAGTGTAAAATAAACAGGAGAAAACTTACAGAAATAGCTAACTTGTAGTTTGCTTCTGCTCCCTGAGGGAGGGGGGCGGGTGAATGGACTGGAACACATCAGTTTCTCAGGCTGCCCTCACGTGTGAACACGATTCTATGTATACAGGCCTAATTTACAGTTTTACTCGGGAGATCAGATTTATAGACTAGCCCCTCAGGTTAATATCATAATTGCTTGTTTTTGATTGGACTGCGGCCGCTCCCCCAATGAATATATTATTTGCTCTGAGATTCCCTGTGTAAAAGTTCTCACAGATAGATGGTGTCAGACTGTAATTGACATCTCTCTTCAAAGAGCTAGGATATGTCAAATGTTTTTCTTGGTTCCCAGCACGATCCCCTGGCGAGATTGGAGACAGTAGTTTGCCTTCTCAAGATATGTATGCTGTGACCTTTGTGAGGCCTGCAGTTTCAGGACAGATGTTCAACTACTGCTGGTCACACATATAACCCTAGACATATGTCACTACACAAATATAGATATATACATATTTCACTACACCTCCCACTTATGAACTTGCATGGGGGTTGACTTACAGGTCACCTCCCGAGCGTGTATCTGGTTCCGCCCCATCTTGGCGAAATAAGCCATCAGCATTGCCATGATCGACTCCCTTCTAATGCTGAATTGTGAAATCGTATTGCTGTAATATCAGACTCCATCTAAGCAATTTCACATTGTCCCCAACTACTCTGTGGAGCCAACTCAATGGGTTATGATCTGTGATCACGGTGCAGGTAATGCCCATAGAGTTATGGTTGCAGCTTCTGCAGAGCCCACACAATTGCCATTCCTTTTCAATGGTGGCATAAGCCACTTCTTCACGTCAGGGGTATCTGCCAATATCCCCTACTTAGGTCCATGATGGTGAGGTACGATGCTTTAGCTAGCTGCTCTAATAGCTCATCTATCCTCGGCATGGGGTAGACCTCACATGTAGTCAATACATTTAATTTCCTGTAGTCTACACAGAACCGGGTAGTACGGTCCTTTTTTAGGACAAGAACCACAGGCGAGGCCCAGGCACTCTGGGATTTTTGTATCACCTTGAGTTTCAGCATCTCCTCTACCTGTTCCCTCATGTGTGCCTTCACCTCTGCTGACACACGGTACGCAGACTGTTGTGAATTCTGTGGCAGAGCTCCCTCTTGTGGTCACAAGTGGTACTTCGGCTGATTCTCTCTGTGAGCTTCCGTTTGTGGAGGAAAGTGGTACTGCGGCTTCTGAGTTTCCTTCCTCAGGTATATATGGTGAAGTCGTTAGGTGCTACCCTATTTAACTCCACCTGGTGCTTGGATCCTGGCTTCCAGTCAATGTTCTAGTGTTGGACCAGTTTCCTCCTGGATCGTTCCTGTGGCCTGCTGCTCTGCATAGCTAAGTTCCTCTTTGCTATTTGTTTGCTGTTTTTTTTTCATTCCAGCTTGTCTATTTGTTTTTTCTGCTTGTTGGAAGCTCTGGGACGCAGAGGGTGTACCTCCGTGCCGTTAGTTCGGTACGGAGGGTCTTTTTGCCCCCTTTGCGTGGATTTTGTAGGGTTTTGTGTTGACCGCAAAGTTACCTTTGCTATCCTCGCTCTGTTCAGGAAGTTGGGCCTCACTTTGCTAAATCTATTTCATCTCTACGTTTGTCTTTTCATCTTAACTCACAGTCATTATATGTGGGGGCTGCCTTTTCCTTTGGGGTATTTCTCTGAGGCAAGGTAGGCTTATTTTCTATCTTCAGGCTAGCTAGTTTCTCAGGCCGTGCCGAGTTGCATAGGCAGCGTTAGGCGCAATCCACGGCTGCCTCTAGTTGTGTTGGAGAGGATTAGGGATTGCGGTCAACAGAGTTCCCACGTCTCAGAGCTCGTTCTTATTTTTTGGGTTATTGCCAGGTCACTGTATGTGCACTGAACTCTATGTCCATTGTGGTACTGAATTACCAGCCATAACAGTACTGGAAGCCAAAAGTACTAATGATTCTCAATAGAGGGAAAAAAGAAGTTCTGAGACCATTTTTTTTTCTTTGCACTGTGTTTTGCCTTTTTTCAGGTGGTTCAGGACACAGGTGTAGCAATGGACATTAAAGGTCTGTCATCATGTGTGGATCAGCTCACGGCAAGAGTACAAAGTATTCAAGACTTTGTGGTTCAGAATTCTATGTTAGAACCGAGAATTCCTATTCCTGATTTGTTTTTTGGAGACAGAACTAAATTTCTGAGTTTCAAAAATAATTGCAAACTATTTCTGGCTTTGAAACCTCGTTCCTCTGGTGACCCAGTTCAACAAGTTAGGATCGTTATTTCTTTTTTGCGTGGCGACCCTCAGGACTGGGCATTTTCTCTTGCGTCAGGAGATCCTGCATTAAGTAATATCGATGCGTTTTTCCTGGCGCTCGGATTGCTGTACGATGAGCCTAATTCTGTGGATCAGGCAGAGAAGAATTTGCTGGCTCTGTGTCAGGGTCAGGATGAGATAGAGATTTATTGTCAGAAGTTTAGAAAGTGGTCCGTACTCACTCAATGGAATGAATCTGCGCTCGCAGCTATTTTCAGAAAAGGTCTCTCTGAAGCCCTTAAGGATGTCATGGTGGGATTTCCTATGCCTGCTGGTCTGAATGAGTCTATGTCTTTGGCCATTCAGATCGGTCGACGCTTGCGCGAGCGTAAACTGTGCACCATTTGGCGGTATTACCTGAGCTTAGACCTGAGCCTATGCAGTGCGATAGGACTTTGACCAGAGTTGAACGGCAAGATCACAGACGTCTGAATGGGCTGTGTTTCTACTGTGGTGATTCCACTCATGCTATCTCTGATTGTCCTAAGCGCACTAAGCGGTTCGCTAGGTCTGCCACCATTAGTACGGTACAGTCAAAATTTCTTTTGTCCGTAACCTTGATCTGCTCTTTGTCATCTTATTCTGTCATGGCATTTGTGGATTCAGGCGCTGTCCTGAATTTGATGGACTTAGAGTATGCTAAGCGTTGTGGGTTTGTATTGGAGCCCTTGCAGTGTCCTATTCCATTGAGGGGAATTGATGCTACGCCTTTGGCCAAGAATAAGCCTCAGTACTGGACCCAGCTGACCATGTGCATGGCTCCTGCACATCAGGAGGTTATTCGCTTTCTGGTGTTGCATAATCTGCATGATGTGGTCGTGTTGGGGTTGCCATGGCTACAAGTCCATAATCCAGTATTAGATTGGAAATCCATGTCTGTGTCCAGCTGGGGTTGTCAGGGGGTACATGGTAATGTCCCATTTCTGTCTATTTCGTCATCCACCCCTTCTGAGGTCCCAGAATTCTTGTCTGATTACCGGGATCTATTTGATGAGCCCAAGTCCGATACCCTACCTCCGCATAGGGATTATGATTGTGCTATCGATTTGATTCCTGGTAGTAAATTCCCAAAAGGTCGACTGTTTAATTTATCTGTGCCTGAGCACGCCGCTATGCGGAGTTATGTGAAGGAGTCTTTGGAGAAGGGGCATATTCGCCCGTCGTCGTCGCCATTGGGAGCAGGGTTCTTTTTTGTAGCCAAGAAGGATGGTTCACTGAGACCTTGTATAGATTACCGCCTTCTGAATAAGATCACGGTTAAATTTCAGTACCCCTTGCCATTGTTTTCTGATTTATTTGCTCGGATTAAGGGGGCTAGTTGGTTCACCAAGATAGATCTTCGTGGTGCGTATAATCTTGTGCGAATTAAGCAAGGCAATGAATGGAAAACTGCATTTAATATGCCCGAGGGCCATTTTGAGTATCTTGTAATGCCGTTCGGACTTGCCAATGCTCCATCAGTGTTTCAGTCCTTTATGCATGACATCTTCCGAGAGTACCTGGATAAATTCCTGATTGTGTACTTAGATGACATTTTGATCTTCTCGGATGATTGGGAGTCTCATGTGAAGCAGGTCAGAACGGTGTTTCAGGTCCTGCGTGCTAATTCTTTGTTTGTAAAGGGATCAAAGTGTCTCTTTGGTGTTCAGAAGGTTTGATTTTTGGGGTTCATCTTTTCCCCTTCTACTATCGAGATGGACCCTGTTAAGGTCCAAGCCATCCATAATTGGACTCAGCCGACATCTCTGAAAAGTCTGCAAAAGTTCCTGGGCTTTGCTAATTTTTATCGTCGCTTCATCTGCAATTTTTCTAGTATTGCTAAACCATTGACCGATTTGACCAAGAAAGGTGCTGATGTGGTCAATTGGTCTTCTGCTGCTGTGGAAGCTTTTCAAGAGTTGAAGCGTCGTTTTTCTTCTGCCCCTGTGTTGTGTCAGCCAGATGTTTTGCTTCCGTTCCAGGTCGAGGTTGATGCTTCTGAGATTGGAGCAGGGGCTGTTTTGTCGCAGAGAAGTTCTGATTGCTCGGTGATGAAACCATGCGCCTTCTTTTCCAGGAAGTTTTCGCCTGCTGAGCGAAATTATGATGTGGGCAATCGAGAGTTGCTGGCCATGAAGTGGGCATTCGAGGAGTGGCGTCATTGGCTTGAAGGAGCTAAGCATCGCGTGGTGGTCTTGACTGATCATAAGAACTTGACTTATCTCGAGTCCGCCAAGCGGTTGAATCCTAGACAAGCTCGTTGGTCGTTGTTTTTTGCCCGTTTTGACTTTATTTCATACCTTCCGGGCTCTAAAAATGTGAAGGTGGATGCTCTGTCTAGGAGTTTTGTGCCCGACTATCCGGGTGTATCTGAGCCGGCGGGTATCCTCAAAGAGGGAGTAATTGTGTCTGCCATCTCCCCTGATTTGCGGCGGGTGCTGCAGAAATTTCAGGCTAATAAACCTGATCGTTGCCCAGCGGAGAAACTGTTTGTCCCTGATAGGTGGACGAATAAAGTCATCTCTGAGGTTCATTGTTCGGTGTTGGCTGGTCATCCTGGAATCTTTGGTACCAGAGAGTTAGTGGCTAGATCCTTTTGGTGGCCATCTCTGTCGCGGGATGTGCGTACTTTTGTGCAGTCCTGTGGGATTTGTGCTCGGCTAAGCCCTGCTGTTCTCGTGCCAGTGGGTTGCTTTTGCCCTTGCCGGTCCCGAAGAGGCCTTGGACACATATCTCTATGGATTTTATTTCAGATCTTCCCGTCTCTCAAAAGATGTCAGTCATTTGGGTGGTCTGTGATCGCTTCTCTAAGATGGTCCATTTGGTACCCTTGTCTAAATTGCCTTCCTCCTCTGATTTGGTGCCATTGTTTTTCCAGCATGTGGTTCGTTTACATGGCATTCCAGAGAATATCGTTTCTGACAGAGGTTCCCAGTTTGTTTCGAGGTTTTGGCGAGCCTTTTGTGGTAGGATGGGCATTGACTTGTCTTTTTCCTCGGCTTTCCATCCTCAGACTAATGGCCAGACCGAACGAACCAATCAGACCTTGGAAACATATCTGAGATGCTTTGTTTCTGCTGATCAGGATGACTGGGTGTCCTTTTTGCCTTTGGCTGAGTTCGCCCTTAATAATCGGGCCAGCTCGGCTACCTTGGTTTCACCGTTTTTCTGCAACTCTGGGTTCCATCCTCGTTTCTCTTCAGGGCAGGTTGAGTCTTCGGACTGTCCTGGTGTGGATACTGTGGTGGACAGGTTGCAGCAGATTTGGACTCATGTAGTGGACAATTAGACCTTGTCCCAGGAGAAGGCTCAACGTTTCGCTAATCGCAGACGCTGTGTGGGTCCCCGACTTCGGGTTGGGAACTTGGTTTGGTTATCTTCTCGTCATATTCCTATGAAGGTCTCCTCTCCTAAGTTTAAACCTCGTTTTATTGGTCCGTATAGGATTTCTGAGGTCCTTAATCCTGTGTCTATTCGTCTGACCCTTCCAGATTCTTTTTCCATACATAACGTATTCCATAGGTCATTGATGCGGAGATACGTGGCACCCGTGGTTCCATCTGTTGATCCTCCTGCCCCGGTTTTGGTGGAGGGGGAGTTGGAGTATATTGTGGAGAAGATTTTGCATTCTCGTGTTTCTAGACGGAAACTCCAGTATCTGGTTAAGTGGAAGGGTTATGCTCAGGAAGATAATTCCTGGGTCTTTGCCTCTGATGTCCATGCTCCCGATCTTGTTCGTGACTTTCATATGGCTCATCCTGGTCGTCCTGGGAGCTCTGGTGAGGGTTCGGTGACCCCTCCTCAAGGGGGGGGTACTGTTGTGAATTCTGTGGCAGAGCTCCCTCTTGTGGTCACAAGTGGTACTTCGGCTGATTCTCTCTGTGAGCTTCCGTTTGTGGAGGAAAGTGGTACTGCGGCTTCTGAGTTTCCTTCCTCAGGTATATATGGTGAAGTCGTTAGGTGCTACCCTATTTAACTCCACCTGGTGCTTGGATCCTGGCTTCCAGTCAATGTTCTAGTGTTGGACCAGTTTCCTCCTGGATCGTTCCTGTGGCCTGCTGCTCTGCATAGCTAAGTTCCTCTTTGCTATTTGTTTGCTGTTTTTTTTCATTCCAGCTTGTCTATTTGTTTTTTTCTGCTTGTTGGAAGCTCTGGGACGCAGAGGGTGTACCTCCGTGCCGTTAGTTCGGTACGGAGGGTCTTTTTGCCCCCTTTGCATGGATTTTGTAAGGTTTTGTGTTGACCGCAAAGTTACCTTTGCTATCCTCGCTCTGCTCAGGAAGTTGGGCCTCACTTTGCTAAATCTATTTCATCTCTACGTTTGTCTTTTCATCTTAACTCACAGTCATTATATGTGGGGGCTGCCTTTTCCTTTGGGGTATTTCTCTGAGGCAAGGTAGGCTTATTTTCTATCTTCAGGCTAGCTAGTTTCTCAGGCCGTGCCGAGTTGCATAGGCAGCGTTAGGCGCAATCCACGGCTGCCTCTAGTTGTGTTGGAGAGGATTAGGGATTGCGGTCAACAGAGTTCCCACGTCTCAGAGCTCATTCTTATTTTTTGGGTTATTGCCAGGTCACTGTATGTGCACTGACCTCTATGTCCATTGTGGTACTGAATTACCAGCCATAACAGCCGACTGCCGTACTGGGGGATTAGTACCAGTGTCCACATGGTGAACTGCTAAGTGTGTCTTCCCAGGCTCCCCTGTGAAGACTTCGTTGAACTTGCTGAGCGCCCCCATCAGCTCAGAACTCTGACTGTGGGATAGCTCAGGGTTAAACTCTGCTGACTCCAGGGACTCCATGTACTGAGTCTCGGCCCCCACATCCAGTAACAGATCAGCCTCCCCCTCTTCAGGCAGGCCACAGACAGGTAAGACACAGGTCTCCCTGCCATGATGAGCCTTCAGCATATTTACATGAAACACTTTCTGACGCTTTGCATGCTCATCTAGTGTCACCACATAATTAACATCATTCAGCCGCTTATGTACAGTATATGGTCCCTCCCATGCGGCCTGCAATTTATTCTGTAACAGGGACCAACACCCAAACCTTCTGCCCTTCCTCATAGGCCCTTAGTCTGGCATTACGGTCGTACCAGACCTTCTGGTTAATTTGGGCCTGGGCCACGTTCTCATGGACCAGGTTGCTCAGTTTTTGCATTCTCTCTCTGAGCCGCAGTACATATTCGACCACTGAGACTCCAGTAGTGCTGGGGTCGTCCTCCCAACAGTCCTTAATCAAATCAAGTGGCCCCCTGACCCTCCTCCCATTTGCTTTAATGTTCCATTGAAGCGTTGGCAGAGTCCGTTGGTTTGGGGATGATAGGCGCTGGCCACAACATGCTGTACTTGTATTCTTTCACAGAGGCTTTCCATCAGATCAGACATGAACTGGGTTCCCTGATCGGTCAATATTTCCCTGGGGAAACCCACACGAGAGAACACAGTCAGTAAAGCATCCGCCACTTTGTCTGCTCGGATGGAGGATAGTGCCACAGATTCCGGGTATCGTGTAGCATAGTCCACCACTGTGAGGATGTACTTTTTGCCAGAGCTGCAAGGAATTTCAAGTGGCCCTATGATATCCACAGCCACTCGCTGGAAAGGTTCATCGATCACAGGCAGTGGTATCAATGGAGCTTTCTGTATATTCCCCGACTTCCCAACTCTCTGACAAACTACGCACGATCGGCAGTAATTGGCAATATCTGTCCCCATCTTGGGCCAATAGAAGTTATGTGTCAGGTGAGCTTTAGTCTTTTATATTCTGTCACGATATTGTATGAAATATCATATAAGTTTAGTTTCTCTTGTCCGCCAAGGTTGTGGGCTAAAAAAAAAAACCCCTTCCCTTTCACTCAGGCAAGAGCCTGTCTTGTCAATGCATGTGGGGAAGTTTTATTGTCGAAAGGAATTTTTACGACCAGGCTAGAATCTTCCTCTACAGGTCCTTCTCAAAAAATTAGCATATAGTGTTCAATGTCATTATTTCCCATAATGTAATGATTACAATTAAACTTTCATATATTATAGATTCATTATCCACCAACTGAAATTTGTCAGGTCTTTTATTGTTTTAATACTGATGATTTTGGGATACAACTCCTGATAACCCAAAAAACCTGTCTCAATAAATTAGCATATCAAGAAAAGGTTCTCTAAACGACCTATTACCCTAATCTTCTGAATCAACTAATTAACTCTAAACACATGCAAAAGATACCTGAGGCTTTTATAAACTCCCTGCCTGGTTCATTACTCAAAACCCCCATCATGGGTAAGACTAGCGACCTGACAGATGTCAAGAAGGCCATCATTGACACCCTCAAGCAAGAGGGTAAGACCCAGAAAGAAATTTTTCAACAAATAGGCTGTTCCCAGAGTGTTGTATCAAGGCACCTCAATGGTAAGTCTGTTGGAAGGAAACAATGTGGCAGAAAACGCTGTACAACGAGAAGAGGAGACCGGACCCTGAGGAAGATTGTGGAGAAGGACCGATTCCAGACCTTGGGGAACCTGAGGAAGCAGTGGACTGAGTCTGGTGTGGAAACATCCAGAGCCACCGTGCACAGGCGTGTGCAGGAAATGGGCTACAGGTGCCGCATTCCCCAGGTAAAGCCACTTTTGAACCATAAACAGCGGCAGAGGCGCCTGACCTGGGCTACAGAGAAGCAGCACTGGACTGTTGCTAAGTGGTCCCAAGTACTTTTTTCTGATGAAAGCAAATTTTGCATGTCATTCGGAAATCAAGGTGCCAGAGTCTGGAGGAAGACTGGGGAGAAGGAAATGCCAAAATGCCTGAAGGCCAGTGTCAAGTACCCACAGTCAGTGATGGTGTGGGGTGCCATGTCAGCTGCTGGTGTTGGTCCACTGTGTTTCATCAAGGGCAGGGTCAATGCAGCTAGCTATCAGGAGATTTTGGAGCACTTCATGCTTCCATCGGCTGAAATGCTTTATGGAGATGAAGATTTCATTTTTCAGCACGACCTGGCACCTGCTCACAGTGCCAAAACCACTGGTAAATGGTTTACTGACCATGGTATTACTGTGCTCAATTGGCCTGCCAACTCTCCTGACCTGAACCCCATAGAGAATCTGTGGGATATTGTGAAGAGAAAGTTGAGAGACGCAAGACCCAACACTCTGGATGAGCTTAAGGCCGCTATTGAAGCATCCTGGGCCTCCATAACATCTCAGCAGTGTCACAGGCTGATTGCCTCCATGCCACGCCGCATTGAAGCAGTCATTTCTGCCAAAGGATTCCCGACCAAGTATTGAGTGCATAACTGAACATTATTATTTGATGGTTTTTTTGTTTGTTATTAAAAAACACTTTTATTTCATTGGATGGGTGAAATATGCTAATTTATTGAGACAGGTTTTTTGGGTTATCAGGAGTTGTATGCCAAAATCATCAGTATTAAAACAATAAAAGACCTGACAAATTTCAGTTGGTGGATAATGAATCTATAATATATGAAAGTTTAATTGTAATCATTACATTATGGTAAATAATGAAATTTAACACTATATGCTAATTTTTTGAGAAGGACCTGTAGTAGAGAACTGTTTAGAAGTGTCTAGAAGTTTCCACAAATCCATGGAAGTCCTTTGTTCTGTTTTTGTAAGATATTAGGCGAACCATTTAAGATAGGAACATGAAAATACATATTCTTAATCTCCCTCGGTGGATCTATCCATCACTCTAAACATGAGCTTCTAACGCCATCAGGTAAAAACATAGGGATTTCTCTGTAATGACGCATCACACATATGACATATTTGATCTCATTAGAATGCCAATGTTAAGACGAGATGAATGCTGGGTTGGTTATGACCATGACATGTTCGGTAGCGGAATTACAAGTCTTAGCCAAATTTAGCTTACATTTAGTCAGACTGAGGAGGTAGGAGGGATGGAGTAATCCAACCCCTTTCAGTGATGTCACAGGCTGCAGCATTAAGTTGGTTGGCCAGACTCCAGCACACAGTCTGCTGTTGTAAGAACATGTGAGTCTGTTCTGAAGAGCTGTACCACATGCATTGGGACTTTTGGGAGCTCCACTTACCAGCATGGTTTTTGCCTGAACTGATATGAACTGAGAACATGTGAGTTGTACCTTTTCTTATTTAATCCGTTTATTTTATAATTATCTTGTACATATATCAATTGTCTCTTATTGTAACATCTTTATATAACCGTTTATAAACACTGCCTGAAACTTTTGACGGAGTATAATATTTAATACTAGAGTCGTTCTCCTGTTCTAAAACGTACCCTGTCTCCTGAAGGGAATTACGCTACTGTTTTGGGTTAGCTTCGGACCCGTTTAATCAAAGCTGGTGGCAGCATACGTTTTGTACTGGGTAGTTGGGTGTCATTGTAGCGACTGCGGCATTGATAATTATTGTTCCTGCCTGAGCGGGAGTAGTTAATCGTGCCGCTGCAGCGTGCCCAATAGCCAGTACATAGCAGGCAGCCTTTCTGGCGACTAATTACCCCAGGTTCAGTACCTAATCTGACCTGAGAGTAAGGGGGGCGCCAGAGAGCTGCAAGTCTTAAGTGGAACTGTAAGCGGGATATACATAAATCCCTGCAGTTCGTAGTATATTGAAGAGCAGTGGGATACCTAAAATAAGCCCCTGCTGTAAACTAAGAGGTCAATAGCCTTGTGTGTGTTTTTCATCACATTGTGGAGTGGAGGGATAACTAAGACAAGCCCCCTGCACATATGATAGCCGTCTGTTGGCCCAAAGTCACCCCGATCCGTGACGTAGGGGTGACGGTCACGGTGTGAATCGTGACATATTCCAAGGTGTCCGGCCAAAGGAATTTCATGGGCAATCCTCAATAAGCCGCCGTTCATAGTCCCAAGATTCTGTAGTATCCGTGGGGAGAGTCTGTATACAGTCTGCCCTGGTCCCAGTATACTCTCTTTGCCAGAAGCAGCAGGGGGTCAGTCTGCAAGATGTCTGAGCTCCTCCAGAGTGACATCTGTCTGCAGGGCCTCCTGGAAGCTCTGACGGTCAGCCTGCAGGCCCTGGCCTAGTGGGACTGCTAGGCCCTGGTCTGAAGCTGAGTCTTCAGTGTCTGTTATCAGGGACCTTGGTGGGTCTGCCATGTATGGAGGCTCCGGGACCACAGTATGGGCCTCCTGTCCTGGCAGTTCTGTCTGAGACTCATCCTCTAATCTCTGGGCCTGAGTCTGAGCCATAGCCTGACTCCGGGTCACAGCTGCCACATAATTACAGTCTTGTGCATTGGGACATTTTCCCTCCTCGCATGGGATCTCAGGTGGGTCTCTTTCTTCCACCTTCTCTGCATCATTTACTTGCAAGAGAAGAATATAGTGGGACACCATCCTCCCCAGGTCCGTGCCTAGCAACACATTGGTGGGAATAGCATCTGATACTCCCACTTCTCAGTCCTTTCCCTGCTCCCCAGTCCAGGTACACACGGATATTTTGCGTCCTGTAGCTCTATCTAATACTGATCCCCATGGCTCTGCCTTTTGTTCATATTCCTACGTGGTCCATATCCTAACTAGTTTCACTGGCCAATTGTATTAAGCATATATGCTAGAGCTTTAGGTACATCTGTCTGATGCTGCCTATATGACTGTGGACGTCATCGTGTCATACTGCGCAGTTGTGTATCTTATGCTTCTCACAATCACCATGTTAGCCTAGCCCTGATCCTTTTCATGGCGCCGCAGGTTCCCTGGCCATGTAGTATCATTTGGCGTCCTTAGTTACACTTGCGCATGCGCAGTGTCTGCGGCATTGCGCGACGTCACTTCCGGTTTCACATGGGCCACTTCCGGTCGGCGCTACCTCCGGTATTCACTATAAAACCGCTCTTATTGCCCCTCATACATGCTCCACAGCAAGGTGCGGGAGCGCCGCTCTTCAAGACTCTGCCACAAGGTAATGCGTTTTTGCGCACATCGGTTTGCCCTTTGCGTTTTTTTATATATATTCTTTCAGGACTCGGATTACACGTTCATGTCCTCAGGCTCTACCACCTAGCGACAGCTGGCCTCATACTGGATACGTCCCACATTTACTATAGGTACCCATTATACACTAGTCTGGCTATTTTCTATGCTCAGAGCATTCTCCTGATTGTCACACCATTTCCCACAGCATATCGGCTCAGTTCACTATTCTGTCCGGCTGGGATGTTTACATTTCTATCCATTGCAGACTATTGAAAGGTAAATCTAACCTCCCTCGTCCTTCTCCAGGGTGTTCCTTTGGATTTGGTGATGATTTCTTGGTGGAACTTCGGTATAACCTGGTGTTTTCATATTCATGGTTTATCTATCACCCTTTCTCTTTGGGTTCCTTCCGGGTACTGGTTTATGTTCTGACCTTTTTTCTGCCCTTTTTTTCGTGGGGCTACCTTTATGGGCTCTATGCCTTTTATGTTCATGTTGTTGCTACCTTATAAGCTATTTATGATTTGTTATGATTTATGTATTTTATGTTTTTTCCATTTTTCCACAGCAGATTATGATTAAGAACACGGTTGGGTTCGAAACGTCAATTTATCTGTACGCTTTCTGCTGCATGTGCCTGCATTGTTGTCGTTAATGTCTATGTATATAAATAAAATTGTTATATGACTTATTTGCAAAACATTCCATCCGTGAGTGCGGTGTATTCCCTTGTTATTGAGATTGGGGACTCTGTGTCAGTTACACCAGCACCTTACCTATATTTAGCAGAGTGCAGTGTTGTGAATTCTGTGGCTGAATTCACTCCTGTGGTCACAAGTGGTACTGCAGCTTCTGAGCTTCCTCCCTCCGGTGTTCTGGTGAGCTCGTTAACTGCTTCATTACTTAACTCCGCCTGATGCTGCTATCCTTGCTCCTTGTCAATGTTTCAGTGTTGGATCTGAGCTTCTCCTGATTGTTCCTGTGACCTGCTGCTCTGTATAGCTAAGTGCTTTTTGCTTTTTTGTTGCTTTTTTTCTGTCCAGCTTGTCTTTTGTTTTGCTGGAAGCTCTGAGACGCAAAGGGTGTACCGCCGTGCCGTTAGTTCGGCACGGTGGGTTTTTTTTGCCCCCTTTGCGTGGTTTTGCTTTAGGGTTTTTTGTAGACTGCAAAGTTCGCTTTACTGTCCTCGCTCTGTCCTAGAATATCGGGCCCCACTTTGCTGAATCTATTTCATCCCTACGTTTTGTCTTTTCATCTTACTCACAGTCATTATATGTGGGGGGCTGCCTTTTCCTTTGGGGAATTTCTCTGGGGCAAGTCAGGCCTATTTTTCTATCTTCAGGCTAGCTAGTTTCTTAGGCTGTGCCGAGTTGCCTAGGTAGTTGTTAGGCGCAATCCACAGCCGCTTTTAGTTGTGTTTAGGATAGGATCAGGTGTGCAGTCTACAGAGTTTCCACGTCTCAGAGCTCGTTCTTGTATTTTTGGGTATTTGTCAGATCACTGTGTGCGCTCTGATCGCTAAGCACACTGTGTTTCTGGATTGCCTTCATAACACCTGTCATTAGCAAACATAACAGTGCAGACTAATTTTTTACAAACCACTCAACAAATACACGGGCGATGAGTCCCGGAAATAGTACTAATACTGTCTACCACTCATAAGGCTCACACACCTTAAGCTATGGATTCTTTAGAACATTCAAGGTTCAACTTGTTAAAGTTTTATGCTTTAATACAAAAAGATTTAGTACTTACAGTAAAGAAAAAGGTAGAAAAAATATGGTAATAAAAAGACATACAGCTATGCAAAACGGTATAACATAAACAGGAGAAAACTTACAGAAACATCTAACTTTGTAGTCTGCTTTCTGCTCCGAGGTGGAGTGAATGGACTGGAACACATCAGTTTCCCAGGCTGCCCTCACATGTGAACACGATTCTATATATACAGGCCTAATTGATAGATTTACTCTGGAGATCAGATTTCTAGACCAGCCCCTCAGGTTAATATTATAATTGCTTGTCTTTGATTGGACCACTGCCGCTTCCCCAATAAATATATATTATTTGCTGAGATTCCCTGTGTAAAAGTTCTCACAGATAGATGGTGTCAGGCTGTAATTGACATATCTCTTCAAAAAGCTAGGAGGTGTCAAATGTTTTCCTTTTTTCTTGGTTCCCAGCACAACCCCCTGGCGAGATTGGAGACATTAGTCTGCCTTCTCAAGATATGTATGCTGTGACCTTTGTGAGGCCTGCAGTTTCAGGACAGATGTTCAACTACTGCTGGTTACACATATAACCCTAGACATATGTCACTACACACACATAGATATATACATATTTAACCACAGAGGTATTGGCCAATATTATTATTATGGTGCCTACTACATACTGGGGACAGGATCTTGGTGATGGGAATACCCCTTACTTTACTGGGAAGCACCTGAATGGTTAATAAACTTTAGCTTTAGATATGATGTCACTTTTGGGTATTTTCTGTCATATAGGCCCCTCAAACTCACTTCAAGTGTGAGGTGGTCCCTAAAAAAATGGTTTTGTAAATGTTGTTGTAAAAACGAGAAATCGCTTGTCACATTTTAACCATTATAACTTCCTAACAAAAAAAAATGTTTTTACAATTCTTCTGATGTAAAGTTGACATGTGGGAAATGTCACTGCTAGGGGTGGAGGGTCGCACTGAACCCACCCCGCTGTTATCCTTTTGTCATGAACAGTTCTCTGCTGCCCCCTATCATCAGGAAAATTACAGAATAGGCCGACAATTAACGGAGGAGGCTGCGGCTGTTACCAATAGGCCGGATACTGGGGAACCCACAGTGAGGGTATGGTACATAACAGTGAGTATATGGTATATACTCCTCAGATGCTCACCCATGGAATATAAAATACACCCCGGTACGGCCACTGCTCCACAATAACCCCACACTACTCGCTGCCAACAGCAGGCATGTTCTATACAGGATGACTGGACGTCTGGTTCTGGTAGCTTATGGATCCAGGGTGCGGGTTACAGAACAAAAGGAACAGAGCTATTACATTTTGTATTTAATGCAGAACTATAGACAGTGCTTATAAAATATATACAAAAGATTTCACAGAAGAGACAAAACAATACAGAATATACAGTACAGAGGAATTAGCTTTGTCACTTCCCAGCCTTTTGTAGTTTTCTCACCTCCCGGTGTTAAACATGTGGCTCTACTTCAGTGAGGCTCAGATTGCAGCTTTGTCTCCTTGGGAGATTCTGTGTGAGAAAGGAAGGGGGTGAATGCCCCCACTCTGGAGATGTGGGATGGATTGTAATGTTTTCCAAGACATTATTCATTAACTATTTTGTGTGATACGACTCTCTGATATAAGGGCATAAAAACTAAAAGATTGAGAATTGCAAAATTTCCAAAAATGGTCACCAAGTTTCCGATATCTTCACCAATAAGCGCAAGTCGTATCGATCAAATATTACCATAAAGTACAATATGTCTCGAAAAAACAATTTCAGTATGAGTGGGATCCGTTGAAGCTCCAGAGTTATAACCACATAAAGTGACAGTGGTCAGAATTGTAAAAATTGGCCCGGTCATGAAGGTGAAAACAGACTTTGGGGAGGGGAAAAGTTCTGACATGATTCTTCTTGGTGGGCTTCTTGTTTCTTTTCTACATGTCAGAAGCTGGCCATATTTACAGAGGTGTGCAGACTTTATATCCACTGTAACAAGGACTGAGAAGAATGCGAGAACTGACTGAGGTCACCTTTTGCTGCACCGAATGTTCCTGTATTTTGTGCACCAGTCTACTAGCATGTAAACCCCTCCATTACGCCTAGTCCAGCCTGTGACATGTTAGCGAGACACGGCCCTCGGTTACCAGCGCTGGCTCAGTGGTAATGTCTGGCATCAGAGCGGCAGCGAGTGGGCGTCTGTGTCCCGTGCATTGAGACTTACCAGTAAGAACATGGCAGGCACCAGCCGTCCGGCCAGCAGTGGGTTGTGCAGCCCACAGCCGTATGTTGCCACAGCCGAGCGCTGTTCATTTCTAATTCCCGAAATAACTGATGATCATGAGATGTGGATCTTACAGCTTTGTGTTCATTAAGCAAAGAAGTAGTAACAGCAGCAGCATACAAACAGCATAAAAGGTGCACCAAAGTGTTATAAAAAGGAAGGCGCGAGCGTGACTGGATCATAAAATCCCCTCCTCCAATGTAAGATCAGGTCAGAAGCTGAAGGCCGCAGAAAGGCATCCGGTCAGAGCAACAGGAGCACATCCAAGGATCAGTCATGGGATCACACCCCCGAGGAGCACTCACAGTATCACACCCCAGCGGAGAACTCATGGGATTACACCCCTGAGGAGCACACCCCGAGGAGTTCTCACAGGGTCACAACCTGGAGAAGAAAACCTCGAGAAGATCTCACAGGGGCACAACCCAGGGAGCACTCATGGGATTCCACCCTGGAGGGGAATACCCCAAGTAGTTCTCACGGGATCACACTCCACAGGAGCAATTTAGGGATCACACCCCAGAGGAGCACTCACGGGATCACCCCCCCCCCCCCCCCAAAAGAGCACTCACAGGATTACGCCCCAGAGGAGAACTCCTCGAGGAGTTCTCACAGGGTCACAACCTGGAGGAGCGCACCCCAACGAGCACTCATGGGCTTACATCCCATAAGAGCACCCCCTCCGAGGAGCACTCAGAAGATCAAACACTTCCATCCGGATCCTTCATTGGACATGGCAGGTTGTGAGTAGTCTTCTTCAAGTCTGGCAACGGACAAAAACAAAACATTAAAAATTACATTATAGTACCAAGACCTGAGAAGCAACAAACACTTCCCCCGCTGCTTCAGGGCTAAGACTACGTACAGTTCTGAAGTTTTAAGGCGTTTACTCCGTGGATCTTCTTGGGAAGCTGAGGGGCGCAGAATATGCACAGGGGAGTCCACCTGGAGGAACCAGACAGCACATCCAGTCATAACCACATCCATTATCTCCATCTAATTATCTCTTCTACTTCTGTAACGTTCACATCTCCTTCCTTACATCTGCTTGTGTCTAACTCAGTCATGTATACATTCCGTTCTTCTCTACCTCCATCATCTCGCTCCTGTCATGTCCACATTTCACTCCTCTCTACCGACGCGATCTCCACTCATGTCCATGTTCTGCTCCTCTCTACCTCCATCATCTCCGCTCCTGTCATGTCCACATTTCACTCCTCTCTACCGCCGCGATCTCCACTCCTGCCCATGTTCTGCTCATCTCTACCTCCATCATCTCCGCTCCTGTCATATCTACATTCCGTTCTTCTCTACCTCAATCATCTCGCTCCTGTCATGTCCACATTTCACTCCTCTCTACCGCCGCGATCTCCACTCCTGCCCATGTTCTGCTCCTCTCTACCTCCATCATCTCCGCTCCTGTCATATCTACATTCCGCTCCTCTCTACCTCTGCAATCTCCGCTCCTGTCATGTCCACGTTCTGCTCCTCTCTACCTCCATCATCTCGCTCCTGTCATATCTACATTCCGCTCCTCTCTACCTCCATCATCTCCGCTCCTGTTGTGTCCACGTTCCGCTCCTCTACCTCCATCATCTCCGCTCCACTCATGTCCACGTTCTGCTCCTCTCTACCTCCGCGATCTCCACTCCTGTCATGTCCACGTTCTGCTCCTCTCTACCTCCATCATCTCCGCTCCTGTCATATCTACATTCCGCTCCTCTCTACCTCTGCAATCTCCGCTCCTGTCATGTCCACGTTCTGCTCCTCTCTACCTCCATCATCTCGCTCCTGTCATATCTACATTCCGCTCCTCTCTACCTCCATCATCTCCGCTCCTGTTGTGTCCACGTTCCGCTCCTCTACCTCCATCATCTCCGCTCCACTCATGTCCACGTTCTGCTCCTCTCTACCTCCGCGATCTCCACTCCTGTCATGTCCACGTTCTGCTCCTCTCTACCTCCATCATCTCCGCTCCTGTCATATTTACATTCCTCTCCTTTCTACCTCTGCAATCTCCGCTCCTGGTGTGTCCACGTTCCGCTCCTCTACCTCCATCATCTCCGCTCCTGTCATGTCCACGTTTCACTCCTCTCTACCGCCGCGATCTCCACTCCTGCCCATGTTCTGCTCATCTCTACCTCCATCATCTCCGCTCCTGTCATATCTACATTTCGCTCCTCTCTACCTCCATCATCTCGCTCCTGTTGTGTCCACGTTCCGCTCCTCTACCTCCATCATCTCCGCTCCTGTCATGTACACGTTCCGCTCCTCTCTACCTCCATCATCTCCGCTCGTCATATCTACATTCCTCTCCTCTCTACCTCTGCAATCTCCGCTCCTGTCATGTCCACGTTCCGCTCCTCTACCTCCATCATCTCCGCTCCTGTCATGTACACGTTCTGCTCCTCTCTACCTCTGCAATCTCCTGTCATGTCCACTTTCTGCTCCTCTCTACCACCATCATCTCCGCTCCAGTCATATCTACATTCCGCTCCTCTCTACCTCTGCAATCTCCGCTCCTGTCGTGTCCACGTTCTGCTCCTCTCTACCTCCATCTCCGCTCCTGTCATATCTACATTCCTCTCCTCTCTACCTCTGCAATCTCCGCTCCTGTCATATTTACATTCCTCTCCTCTCTACCTCTGCAATCTCCGCTCCTGTCGTGTCCACGTTCTGCTCCTCTCTACCTCCATCTCCGCTCCTGTCATATTTACATTCCTCTCCTCTCTACCTCTGCAATCTCCGCTTCTGTCATGTCCACGTTCTGCTCCTCTCTACCTCCATCATCTCCGCTCCTGTTGTGTCCACGTTCTGCTCCTCTCTACCTCCATCATCTCCGCTCCTGTCATATTTACATTCCTCTCCTCTCTACCTCTGCAATCTCCGCTTCTGTCATGTCCACGTTCTGCTCCTCTCTACCTCCATCATCTCCGCTCCTGTTGTGTCCACGTTCTGCTCCTCTCTACCTCCATCATCTCCGCTCCTGTCGTGTCCACGTTCTGCTCCTCTCTACCTCCATCATCTCCGCTCCTGTCATGTCCACGTTCTGCTCCTCTCTACCTCTGCAATCTCCGCTCCTGTCGTGTCCACGTTCTGCTCCTCTCTACCTCTGCAATCTCCGCTCCTGTTGTGTCCACGTTCTGCTCCTCTCTACCTCCATCATGTCCGCTCCTGTCATATCTACATTCCTCTCCTCTCTACCTCTGCAATCTCCGCTCCTGTCGTGTCCACGTTCTGCTCCTCTACCTCCATCTTTGCTCCTGTCGTGTCCACATTTTGCTCCTCTCTACAGCTGCTTCTACCTGTCATATCATTGTTCTGTTCCGCTCTAGCTCCTATTTGGACGTTCACCATTCCTATATTTAATATTCGTGGTGTTTTTCTGGATGCTAATATCTACCATCTCTTACATGGTGTCTCTTTGGAGCTCTTGCAGCAGAAACCTTCTGAATCTCAGTCATTGTTGGCAGGTGTCGCTGCGGAGCTTCTGTCCTCGTTTGTCTGCTGTTCTCTGTGTGAAGCTTCCTACAGAACCAGACCTGGTTATTAATAAACTGGATTTTCAGCTGTAGGTCACACAAAAAATACAACAACGGATATTAAGGACTGGGGGATCAAGAAGTGAAGACAAGGACTGAGAAAAGAACAAGAACTCACCGAGACTGAGAAAAACGAGACTAACAAGAAGTGAGAAGAGGAGATATCATGGACTGAAGAAAGTAGGACTAACAGAGGATTGTACAAGACACGCCTCGAGGCACTGACCTCACCGCCATCACCAGGCTCTCGTACCACCCGTTCATATCCTGCTGATTAGACGACATGAACAGAAGCTTTTCTCTTCTGAATGACAACTGCAGAAAGAAAATTACACAAAGTGCTGAGCAATAAGGAGGACCCCAAGGAAGGGAGAATGGTCAGTGGTGAGAAACGCGCTGAACTGAATGTTCAGTGGAGACATTACCGGCAAAGCTACACAGGGGACTGGACATTTCAATTTTATCTTACTATATAAGGTGTAACAGAAAATGCAAAAACGGGGAAGCCAGGTACGGGAGCGAGCGAGACGGGGCTGCCGGGTATACAACTAAGCGACAGACGTCAGGTATGGGAGCAAGCGAGAGAGAAGGAGCTACTGGGTACGAGAGCAGGCGAGAGGCAAAGCTGCCGGGTACGAGTGATGACGATGGAAGGGGCTGAGGTCCAGGCTCACAATCTCCATTATAGGTGATGGATGGGGCGAGGTCCGGGCTCACAATCTCCATTATAGGTGATGGATGGGGCGAGGTCCGGGCTCACAATCTCCATTATAGGTAATGGATGGGGCGAGGTCCGGGCTCACAATCTCCATTATAGGTGATGGATGGGGCGAGGTCCGGGCTCACAATCTCCATTATAGGTGATGGATGGGGCCGGGGATCGGGCTCACAATCTCCATTATAGGTGATGGATGGGGCCGGGGATCGGGCTCACAATCTCCATTATAGGTGATGGATGGGGCGAGGTCCAGGCTCACAATCTCCATTATAGGTGATGGATGAGGCGAGGTCCGGGCTCACAATCTCCATTATAGGTGATGGATGGGGCAAGGTCCGGGCTCACAATCTCCATTATAGGTGATGGATGGGGCGAGGTCCGGGCTCACAATCTCCATTATAGGTGATGGATGAGGCGAGGTCCGGGCTCACAATCTCCATTATAGGTGATGGATGGGGCGAGGTCCAGGCTCACAATCTCCATTATAGGTGATGGATGGGGCGAGGTCCAGGCTCACAATCTCCATTATAGGTGATGGATGAGGCGAGGTCCGGGCTCACAATCTCCATTATAGGTAATGGATGGGGCTGAGGTCCAGGCTCACAATCTCCATTATAGGTGTTGGATGGGGCGAGGTCCGGGCTCACAATCTCCATTATAGGTGATGGATGGGGCGAGGTCCGGGCTCACAATCTCCATTATAGGTGATGGATGAGGCGAGGTCCAGGCTCACAATCTCCATTATAGGTGATGGATGGGGCGAGGTCCGGGCTCACAATCTCCATTATAGGTAATGGATGGGGCGAGGTCCGGGCTCACAATCTCCATTATAGGTGATGGATGGGGCGAGGACCGGGCTGACAATCTCCATTATAGGTGATGGATGGGGCGAGGTCCGGGCTCACAATCTCCATTATAGGTGATGGATGGGGCGAGGTCCGGGCTCACAATCTCCATTATAGGTGATGGATGGGGCGAGGTCCAGGCTCACAATCTCCATTATAGGTGTTGGATGGGGCGAGGTCCGGGCTCACAATCTCCATTATAGGTGATGGATGGGGCGAGGTCCGGGCTCACAATCTCCATTATAGGTGATGGATGGGGCGAGGTCCGGGCTCACAATCTCCATTATAGGTGTTGGATGGGGCGAGGTCCGGGCTCACAATCTCCATTATAGGTGATGGATGGGGCGAGGTCCGGGCTCACAATCTCCATTATAGGTGCTGGATGGGGCGAGGTCCGGGCTGACAATCTCCATTATAGGTGATGGATGAGGCGAGGTCCGGGCTCACAATCTCCATTATAGGTGATGGATGAGGCGAGGTCCGGGCTCACAATCTCCATTATAGGTAATGGATGGGGCTGAGGTCCAGGCTCACAATCTCCATTATAGGTGTTGGATGGGGCGAGGTCCGGGCTCACAATCTCCATTATAGGTGTTGGATGGGGCGAGGTCCGGGCTCACAATCTCCATTATAGGTGATGGATGGGGCGAGGTCCGGGCTCACAATCTCCATTATAGGTGTTGGATGGGGCGAGGTCCGGGCTCACAATCTCCATTATAGGTAATGGATGGGGCTGAGGTCCGGGCTCACAATCTCCATTATAGGTGCTGGATGGGGCGAGGTCCGGGCTCACAATCTCCATTATAGGTGATGGATGGGGCGAGGTCCGGGCTCACAATCTCCATTATAGGTAATGGATGGGGCTGAGGTCCAGGCTCACAATCTCCATTATAGGTGTTGGATGGGGCGAGGTCCGGGCTCACAATCTCCATTATAGGTGATGGATGGGGCGAGGTCCGGGCTGACAATCTCCATTATAGGTGATGGATGGGGCGAGGTCCAGGCTCACAATCTCCATTATAGGTGATGGATGGGGCGAGGTCCAGGCTCACAATCTCCATTATAGGTGCTGGATGGGGCGAGGTCCGGGCTCACAATCTCCATTATAGGTGATGGATGGGGCCGGGGATCGGGCTCACAATCTCCATTATAGGTGATGGATGGGGCGAGGTCCGGGCTCACAATCTCCATTATAGGTGTTGGATGGGGCGAGGTCCGGGCTCACAATCTCCATTATAGGTGTTGGATGGGGCGAGGTCCGGGCTCACAATCTCCATTATAGGTGTTGGATGGGGCGAGGTCCGGGCTCACAATCTCCATTATAGGTGTTGGATGGGGCGAGGTCCGGGCTCACAATCTCCATTATAGGTGATGGATGGGGCGAGGACCGGGCTCACAATCTCCATTATAGGTGATGGATGGGGCGAGGTCCGGGCTCACAATCTCCATTATAGGTGATGGATGGGGCGAGGTCCGGGCTCACAATCTCCATTATAGGTGATGGATGGGGCGAGGTCCGGGCTCACAATCTCCATTATAGGTGTTGGATGGGGCGAGGTCCGGGCTCACAATCTCCATTATAGGTGATGGATGGGGCGAGGTCCGGGCTCACAATCTCCATTATAGGTGATGGATGGGGCGAGGTCCGGGCTCACAATCTCCATTATAGGTGATGGATGAGGCGAGGTCCGGGCTCACAATCTCCATTATAGGTGATGGATGAGGCGAGGTCCGGGCTCACAATCTCCATTATAGGTGATGGATGGGGCGAGGACCGGGCTCACAATCTCCATTATAGGTGATGGATGAGGCGAGGTCCGGGCTCACAATCTCCATTATAGGTGATGGATGAGGCGAGGTCCGGGCTCACAATCTCCATTATAGGTGTTGGATGGGGCGAGGTCCGGGCTCACAATCTCCATTATAGGTGATGGATGGGGCGAGGTCCAGGCTCACAATCTCCATTATAGGTGATGGATGGGGCGAGGACCGGGCTGACAATCTCCATTATAGGTGATGGATGGGGCGAGGTCCGGGCTCACAATCTCCATTATAGGTGATGGATGGGGCGAGGTCCGGGCTCACAATCTCCATTATAGGTGATGGATGGGGCGAGGACCGGGCTGACAATCTCCATTATAGGTGATGGATGGGGCGAGGTCCAGGCTCACAATCTCCATTATAGGTGATGGATGGGGCGAGGTCCGGGCTCACAATCTCCATTATAGGTGATGGATGGGGCAAGGTCCGGGCTCACAATCTCCATTATAGGTGATGGATGGGGCGAGGTCCGGGCTCACAATCTCCATTATAGGTGATGGATGGGGCGAGGTCCAGGCTCACAATCTCCATTATAGGTGATGGATGGGGCCGGGGATCGGGCTCACAATCTCCATTATAGGTGATGGATGGGGCCGGGGATCGGGCTCACAATCTCCATTATAGGTGATGGATGGGGCGAGGTCCGGGCTCACAATCTCCATTATAGGTGTTGGATGGGGCGAGGTCCGGGCTCACAATCTCCATTATAGGTGATGGATGAGGCGAGGTCCGGGCTCACAATCTCCATTATAGGTGCTGGATGGGGCGAGGTCCGGGCTCACAATCTCCATTATAGGTGATGGATGGGGCGAGGTCCGGGCTCACAATCTCCATTATAGGTGTTGGATGGGGCGAGGTCCGGGCTCACAATCTCCATTATAGGTGATGGATGGGGCGAGGTCCGGGCTCACAATCTCCATTATAGGTGATGGATGAGGCGAGGTCCGGGCTGACAATCTCCATTATAGGTGTTGGATGGGGCGAGGTCCGGGCTCACAATCTCCATTATAGGTGCTGGATGGGGCGAGGTCCGGGCTCACAATCTCCATTATAGGTGATGGATGGGGCAAGGTCCGGGCTCACAATCTCCATTATAGGTGATGGATGGGGCGAGGTCCGGGCTCACAATCTCCATTATAGGTGATGGATGAGGCGAGGTCCGGGCTCACAATCTCCATTATAGGTGATGGATGGGGCAAGGTCCGGGCTCACAATCTCCATTATAGGTGATGGATGGGGCAAGGTCCGGGCTCACAATCTCCATTATAGGTAATGGATGGGGCGAGGTCCGGGCTCACAATCTCCATTATAGGTGATGGATGAGGCGAGGTCCGGGCTCACAATCTCCATTATAGGTGATGGATGGGGCGAGGTCCGGGCTCACAATCTCCATTATAGGTGATGGATGGGGCGAGGTCCAGGCTCACAATCTCCATTATAGGTGATGGATGGGGCGAGGTCCAGGCTCACAATCTCCATTATAGGTGATGGATGGGGCGAGGTCCGGGCTCACAATCTCCATTATAGGTGTTGGATGGGGCGAGGTCCAGGCTCACAATCTCCATTATAGGTGATGGATGGGGCGAGGTTCGGGCTCACAATCTCCATTATAGGTGTTGGATGGGGCGAGGTCCGGGCTCACAATCTCCATTATAGGTGTTGGATGGGGCGAGGTCCGGGCTCACAATCTCCATTATAGGTGATGGATGGGGCGAGGTCCAGGCTCACAATCTCCATTATAGGTGATGGATGAGGCGAGGTCCGGGCTCACAATCTCCATTATAGGTGATGGATGGGGCGAGGTCCGGGCTCACAATCTCCATTATAGGTAATGGATGGGGCTGAGGTCCGGGCTCACAATCTCCATTATAGGTGATGGATGGGGCGAGGTCCGGGCTCACAATCTCCATTATAGGTGTTGGATGGGGCGAGGTCCGGGCTCACAATCTCCATTATAGGTGATGGATGGGGCGAGGTCCGGGCTCACAATCTCCATTATAGGTGATGGATGAGGCGAGGTCCGGGCTGACAATCTCCATTATAGGTGTTGGATGGGGCGAGGTCCGGGCTCACAATCTCCATTATAGGTGCTGGATGGGGCGAGGTCCGGGCTCACAATCTCCATTATAGGTGATGGATGGGGCAAGGTCCGGGCTCACAATCTCCATTATAGGTGATGGATGGGGCGAGGTCCGGGCTCACAATCTCCATTATAGGTGATGGATGAGGCGAGGTCCGGGCTCACAATCTCCATTATAGGTGATGGATGGGGCAAGGTCCGGGCTCACAATCTCCATTATAGGTGATGGATGGGGCAAGGTCCGGGCTCACAATCTCCATTATAGGTAATGGATGGGGCGAGGTCCGGGCTCACAATCTCCATTATAGGTGATGGATGAGGCGAGGTCCGGGCTCACAATCTCCATTATAGGTGATGGATGGGGCGAGGTCCGGGCTCACAATCTCCATTATAGGTGATGGATGGGGCGAGGTCCAGGCTCACAATCTCCATTATAGGTGATGGATGGGGCGAGGTCCAGGCTCACAATCTCCATTATAGGTGATGGATGGGGCGAGGTCCGGGCTCACAATCTCCATTATAGGTGATGGATGGGGCGAGGTCCAGGCTCACAATCTCCATTATAGGTGATGGATGAGGCGAGGTCCGGGCTCACAATCTCCATTATAGGTGATGGATGGGGCGAGGTCCGGGCTCACAATCTCCATTATAGGTGATGGATGGGGCTGAGGTCCGGGCTCACAATCTCCATTATAGGTGTTGGATGGGGTGAGGTCCGGGCTCACAATCTCCATTATAGGTGATGGATGGGGCTGAGGTCCGGGCTCACAATCTCCATTATAGGTGATGGATGGGGCGAGGTCCGGGCTCACAATCTCCATTATAGGTGATGGATGGGGCGAGGTCCGGGCTCACAATCTCCATTATAGGTGATGGATGGGGCGAGGACCAGGCTCACAATCTCCATTATAGGTGATGGATGGGGCGAGGACCAGGCTCACAATCTCCATTATAGGTGATGGATGGGGCGAGGTCCGGGCTCACAATCTCCATTATAGGTGATGGATGGGGCAAGGTCCGGGCTCACAATCTCCATTATAGGTGATGGATGGGGCGAGGTCCGGGCTCACAATCTCCATTAAAGGTGTTGGATGGGGCGAGGTCCAGGCTCACAATCTCCATTATAGGTGTTGGATGGGGCGAGGTCCGGGCTCACAATCTCCATTATAGGTGATGGATGAGGCGAGGACCGGGCTCACAATCTCCATTATAGGTGCTGGATGGGGCTGAGGTCCAGGCTCACAATCTCCATTATAGGTGATGGATGGGGCGAGGTCCGGGCTCACAATCTCCATTATAGGTGATGGATGGGGCGAGGTCCAGGCTCACAATCTCCATTATAGGTGTTGGATGGGGCCGGGGATCGGGCTCACAATCTCCATTATAGGTGTTGGATGGGGCGAGGTCCGGGCTCACAATCTCCATTATAGGTGTTGGATGGGGCGAGGTCCGTGCTCACAATCTCCATTAAAGGTGTTGGATGGGGCGAGGTCCGGGCTCAAAATCTTCATGGTGTTGGGATGGGTCTGTGCTCTGTGCGGCCGCTCATGTTCTTCCCTCCATGTCTGTATGGACCTCGGGCACTAGGCACAGTCATGGGGGGCAGATAAGGGTCTTTCCCCAAACTGCTCCCACAAAGCTGAACCTACAATTGTGCACAATATAAGATTTCCTGTCACTGGAGCGGAGGGTCCGAGGCCGCCCCGATAACCGCACATAGCATTTTTCCTCCTGTATGTATCCTGCATATATCTACAATGCAGTCAGGGGGTAATGTCCTCCTGGAATCACCATACTCAGCCTCATCCATCAGACGTAGGTAGAGAAGTGCGATCTGTCACTGCAGAGTCCAGTGGTGGCAGCTTTACTCCACTCCATCTGACAATCAGCATTGTGCTTGGTGATGTACAGCTGCAAGTCGCGGCAGGGCAGTTTTTTGCTGATGCCAGAGGAGGTCTGGATTCTGTAGTTATGGAGTCAGCAGAGCGGTGGTGACTGCTCTGTCTTCTGCTCCTCAGCACTCGGAGCCCCACTCTGTAATGTTACGGGGTCTCCACTTCGTGGACGAGTTGCTGCGGTTCCTTCCGCTTCCTAATATCACTCAAGGTGATGGGGAAGATCTAGGAGGAAGATAGGACATGAACTTGAGGTGATATGGGGTCAGATGTTACAAATCAGTGACGAGAGGACGGATGTTATGCACCAGGGAGAGGGGGGTGGGTCAGCAGCCATAAATTATAACCGGTGGAGATGGAGGTGCCGGATGTTATACACTGAGGGCAATAGAGGGGCCGGATGTGATACACCAGGGAGAATGGGGTGGGTCAGCAGCCATAAATGATAACCGGTGGAGATGGAGGGGCCGGATGTTATACACTGAGGGCGATGGAGGGGCCAGATGTGATACACCAGGGAGAATGGGGTGGGTCAGCAGCCATAAATTATAACCGGTGGAGATGGAGGGGCCGGATGTTATACACTGAGGGCGATGGAGGGGCCAGATGTGATACACCAGGGAGAATGGGGTGGGTCAGCAGCCATAAATGATAACCGGTGGAGATGGAGGGGCCGGATGTTATACACTGAGGGCGATGGAGGGGCCAGATGTGATACACCAGGGAGAATGGGGTGGGTCAGCAGCCATAAATTATAACCGGTGGAGATGGAGGGGCCAGATGTTATACACCGGGGATGAAAGTGAAGCCGGAATTAAGTGACCAATATGTGCGGCCTATACTTTTCTCCACACGGTGCGGCCCTATACTTTTCTCCCTAAGGTGCTGCCCTATGCTTTTCTCCACAAGGTGTGGCCCTATACTTTTCCCTATATGGTGTGGTCCTATACTTTTCTCCACACGGTGCGGCCATATACTTCTCTCCATAAGGACTGCCCTATGCTTTTCTCCACGAGGTACGGCCCTATACTTTTTTCTATAAGGGGCAGCTCTATAGTTTCATCCGAACAACGTATGTATGTGATCAGGGCCGTGTTCGCCTATGTAGTAGATACATACGCTGATGAGACCTCCTTGGCTCTGTGTGTGTCCCAGCACCTTCTCCACCTGGCATTCCTTCAGGGGGTAGACAGCACGGCAGCAGAACTTATGAGCATTGGCGGGGTGCAGGGGGTGACACGGGGCCGTGACCAGAAGGACATCAGAGAAGAGGAAGAGCATACGATGTTTAACGTCTTCTCCACTGGGTGGGACGAGAGACAACCACCCATCTCTGATGAAACGCCTCCCTACAAGAGACAGACAACCATTACACCAAGCTCATCTGCAACACCAGCACCGACAAACTAGGGATGACCCTCAGAGCCGCCACATCAGCCGTAACTGGGCCGATAAATGTGGTCATGGCTCTCCTATATGACCCCACGTTATGGTGACTATAGCCACACGTGAGACTCCCAATATACAAAAATGTAAGTGCGACAACGTAAGTCTGTGTGCAGAGTAACCGGGACGGCCGCCCACGGTAAACATCCCGTTAACACCAGTAAGAGCTTCACACACTGGAAGTAAGGGGCTGCTGCCTCCATCACCATTGTTCGAGTTTTGGAGCACAGTCCTGACCTGAACCCAAACGAGCTGTCTGGACTGGAAATGCTCAGTCCATTAGTCGGTTCTCTTCTCCTCAGTCCCAGATATCAGTCTGTTCTTTGCTCCAGAGTCCCTGGTATCAGTCGGTTCTCTCCTCAGTCCCTGGTATCAGTCCGTTCTCTGCTCCTCAGTCCCCGGTATCAGTCGGTTCTCTCCTCAGTCCCCAGGATCAGTCGGTTCTCTGCTCCTCAGTCCCCGGTATCAGTCACTATTTTCCTCCTCAGTCCACGGTATCAGTCAGATCTCTCCTCAGTCCCCAGGATCAGTCGGTTCTCTGCTCCTCAGTCCCTGGTATCAGTCACTTCTCTCCTCCTCAGTCCGCGGTATCAGTCGGATCTCTCCTCAGTCCCTTGTATCAGTCGCTTCTCTTAGCCTCAGTCCCTGGTATCAGTCGCTTCTCTCCTCAGTCCCCAGTATCAGTCGGTTCTCTGCTCCTCAGTCCCCAGTATCAGTAACTTCTCTGCTCCTCAGTCCCTGGCATCAGTCGCTTCTTCTCCTCCTCAGTCCCCGGTATCAGTCGCTTCCTCTCCTCCTCAGTCCCTGGTATCAGTCGCTTCTCTCCTCAGTCCCTTGTATCAGTTACTTCTCTGCTCCTCAGTCCCTGGTATCAGTCACTTCTCTCCTCCTCAGTCCCTGGTATCAGTCACTTCTCTGCTCCTCAGTCCCTGGTATCAGTCACTTCTCTCCTCCTCAGTCCCTGGTATCAGTCGCTTCTCTCCTCCTTAGTCCCTGGTATCAGTGACTTCTCTTCTCCTCATTCCCTGGTATCAGTCGGTTCCCTGCTCCTCAGTCCCCGGTATCAGTTACTTCTCTGCTCCTCAGTCCCCGGTATCAGTCGGTTCCCTGCTCCTCAGTCCCCGGTATCAGTTACTTCACTGCTCCTCAGTCCCCGGTATCAGTCGGTTCCCTGCTCCTCAGTCCCCGGTATCAGTCGGTTCCCTGCTCCTCAGTCCCCGGTATCAGTCGCTTCTCTCCTCCTCAGTCCCTGGTATCAGTCGGTTCCCTGCTCCTCAGTCCCTGGTATCAGTCGGTTCCCTGCTCCTCAGTCCCCGGTATCAGTTACTTCTCTGCTCCTCAGTCCTCGGTATCAGTCACTTCTCTCCTCCTCAGTCCCTGGTATCAGTTACTTCTCTGCTCCTCAGTCCTCGGTATCAGTCACTTCTCTTCTCCCCAGTCCTCGGTATCAGTCGCTTCTCTCCTCCTCAGTCCCTGGTATCAACTACTTCTCTCCTCCTCAGTCCCTCGTATCAGTTACTTCTCTTCTCCTCAGTCCCTGGTATCAGTTACTTCTCTGCTCCTCAGTCCTCGGTATCAGTCACTTCTCTTCTCCTCAGTCCCTGGTATCAGTCGGTTCCCTGCTCCTCAACCCTCGGTATCAGTCACTTCTCTTAGCCTCAGTCCCTGGTATCAGTTACTTCTCTTCTCCTCAGTCCCCGGTATCAGTCGCTTCTCTCCTCCTCAGTCCCTGGTATCAGTTGCTTCTCTTAGCCTCAGTCCCTGGTATCAGTCGGTTCCCTGCTCCTCAGTCCCTGGTATCAGTCGGTTCCCTGCTCCTCAGTCCCTGGTATCAGTCGGTTCCCAGCTCCTCAGTCCCCGGTATCAGTCGGTTCCCTGCTCCTCAGTCCTTGGTATCAGTTGCTTCTCTTCTCCTCAGTCCCCGGTATCAGTCGGTTCTCTGCTCCTCAGTCCTCGGTATCAGTCGGTTCTGTTTCCTGTTCGCACCTGGTGACAAGATCCGGATCTTTCGACCTTTCAGTAGTTTTTGAACTCTTCTCAGCTGTTGATTGTTTTCTTGGACCTGATGCAAGTTCTCTATGTGGTCACATACTTCAGTGACAGCGAGCAACGCTCCTGGGGGAAGAGTCACACTGAATGAGGAAAGGTCAGTCACAATGAGCAGTGCTCCTGAGGGAAGAGTCACACTGAATGAGGAAAGGTCAGTCACAACGAGCAGCGCTCCTGAGGGAAGAGTCACACTGAATGAGGAAAGGTCAGTCACAACGAGCAGCGCTCCTGAGGGAAAAGTCACACTGACTGAGGAAAGGTCACAGCGAGCAGCGCTCTGAGGGAAGAGTCACACTGAATGAGGAAAGGTCAGTCACAACGAGCAGCGCTCCTGAGGGAAGAGTCACACTGACTGAGGAAAGGTCACAGCGAGCAGCGCTCCTGAGGGAAGAGTCACACTGAATGAGGAAAGGTCAGTCACAACGAGCAGCGCTCCTGAGGGAAGAGTCACACTGACTGAGGAAAGGTCACAGCAAGCAGCGCTCCTGAGGGAAGAGTCACACTGAATGAGGAAAGGTCAGTCACAGTGAGCAGCGCTCCTGAGGGAAGAGTCACACTGACTGAGGAAAGGTCACAGCAAGCAGCACTCCTGAGGGAAGAGTCACACTGAATGAGGAAAGGTCAGTCACAGCGAGCAGCAATGAGGGAAGAGTCACACTGAATGAGGAAAGGTCAGTCACAGAGAGCAGCGCTCCTGAGGGAAGAGTCACACTGAATGAGGAAAGGTCAGTCACAGAGAGCAGCTCTCCCGCGGGAGGAGTCACACTGAATGAGGAAAGGTCAGTCACAGAGAACAGCGCTCCTGAGGGAAGAGTCACACTGAATGAGGAAAGGTCAGTCACAGAGAGCAGCGCTGAGGGAAGAGTCACACTGAATGAGGAAAGGTCAGTCACAGAGAACAGCGCTCCTGAGGGAGGAGTCACACTGAATGAGGAAAGGTCAGTCACAGAGAGCAGCGCTGAGGGAAGAGTCACACTGAATGAGGAAAGGTCAGTCACAGAGAGCAGCTCTCCTGAGGGAAGAGTCACACTGAATGAGGAAAGGTCAGTCACAGAGAGCAGCTCTCCTGAGGGAAGAGTCACACTGAATGAGGAAAGGTCAGTCACAGAGAGCAGCTCTCCCGCGGGAGGAGTCACACTGAATGAGGAAAGGTCAGTCACAGAGAGCAGCTCTCCCGCGGGAGGAGTCACACTGAATGAGGAAATGTCAGTGACAGCAAGCAGCGCTCCTGAGGGAGGAGTCACAATGAATGAGGAAATGTCAGTGACAGCAAGCAGCGCTCCTGAGGGAGGAGTCACACTGAATGAGAACACGTTACTGGTCACACACAGTCCCACACAGCAGAGAGCGCAGTCACACAGGTCAGACCACACAACCATGTGGAGCCCCCACTGTTACCACGCTTTCGCTACGTCATCCTTACCATTCAGATGGGTAGAGTCAGAACTGCCGGGAAATGTATTCTCCAACAAGTCCTGGAGGTAATGTCTGTATCTGAAACGATAACGACCGTACGTGCATTATTGGACAGAGCCCAAATCAGAACCCCAGAGATGGATGAAACACGAAACGTTCTGGATTGTAAGAAATCTGTGGATTACTGGATGTCAGATTACAAGAGCACTTATTTCCTTGGTGCAGTAAATGCTGCGCCGTTTTGGATTATGGCGGGGGTGGGTAACCTTTTTCGATACAGGGCCATTTGTAAATTTATAATGTAATTTGCGGGTGTTCAAAATTATGTAGGTATAACTGATCCTGCGAATGTGGTCAGACATGTAATGGCCTCCCCTGATGTGATGATGTTCCTCTCTGGTGCTATGTTATGGTAGGTGGGATTGGATGATGATGATGATGATAATAATGATGATGATGCTCACAGCTGCTTCTCCAGGTTTGCATCAGGCTGGAGCGCAGACGACTCGTTGCGATAAGTTTTGTACAGAAACAGAGCACCTGACAGCAGAAAGTTCCAAACACAGATGAATATTACACTGAAGTTCTCACAGGGGAGAAATCATCACTGCTCACATTAATAAAGCTCACCAGTGGGAGATCCGCTGTATAAACATCACATAGGAAACACTGAGCCTGCTTTATATACATTACATAGGAGAAACTGAGCCTGCTGTATAAACATCACATACAGTCATGGCCAAAAGTATTGACACCCCTGCAGTTCTGTCAGATAATACTCAGTTTCTTCCTGAAAATGATTGCAAACACAAATTATTTGGTATTATTATCTTCATTTAATTTGTCTTAAATGAAAAAACACAAAAGAGAATGAAGCAAAAAGCAAAACATTGATCATTTCACACAAAACTCCAAAAATGGGCCAGACAAAAGTATTGGCACCCTCAGCCTAATACTTGGTTGCACAACATTTAGCCAAAATAACTGCGACCAACCGCTTCCGGTAACCATCAATGAGTTTCTTACGATGCTCTGCTGGAAGTTTAGACCATTCTTCTTTGGCAAACTGCTCCAGGTCCCTGATATTTGAAGGCTGCCTTCTCCAAACTGCCATTTTTAGATCTCTCCACAGGTGATCTATGGGATTCAGGTCTGGACTCATTGCTGGCCACCTTAGAAGTCTCCAGTGCTTTCTCTCAAACCATTTTCTAGTGCTTTTTGAAGTGTGTTTTGGGTTAATTGTCCTGCTGGAAGACCCATGACCTCTGAGGGAGACCCAGCTTTCTCACACTGGGCCCTACATTATGCTGCACAATTTGTTGGTAGTCTTCAGACTTCATAATGCCATGCACACGGTCAAGCAGTCCAGTGCCAGAGGCAGCAAAGCAACCCCAAAACATCAGGGAACCTCCGCCATGTTTGACTGTAGGGACCGTGTTCAACCCGTACTATCTGAATGAAAAGGGACTGTATGGTAGGAGACCCAGGAAGACCCCACTTCTTACCCCGAGACATAAAAAAGCCAGGCTGGAGTTTGCCAAAACTTACCTGAAAAAGCCTAAAACGTTTTGGAAGAATGTTCTCTGGTCAGATGAGACAAAAGTAGAGCATTTGGGGCAAAGGCATCAACATAGAATTTACAGGAGAAAAAAAGAGGCATTCAAAGAAAAGAACACGGTCCCTACAGTCAAACATGGCGGAGGTTCCCTGATGTTTTGGGGTTGCTTTGCGCCATCCGGCACTGGACTGCTTGACCGTGTGCATGGCATTATGAAGTCTGAAGACTACCAACAAATGTTGCAGCATAATGTAGGGCCCAGTGTGAGAAAGCTGGGTCTCCCTCAGAGGTCATGGGTCTTCCAGCAGGACAATGACCCAAAACACACTTCAAAAAGCACTAGAAAATGGTGTGAGAGAAAGCACTGGAGACTTCTAAGGTGGCAGCAATGAGTCCAGACCTGAATCCCATAGATCAGGGGTCCCCAACTCCAGTCCTCAAGGCCCACCAACAGGTCATGTTTTCAGGATTTCCTTTGCATTGCACAGGTGATGCAATTATTACCTGGGCAAGACTAAGGAAATCCTGAAAACATGACATGTTGGTGGGCCTTGAGGACTGGAGTTGGGGACCCCTGCCATAGATCACCTGTGGAGAGATCTAAAAATGGCAGTTTGGAGAAGGCACCCTTCACATATCAGGGACCTGGAGCAGTTTGCCAAAGAAGAATGGTCTAAACTTCCAGCAGAGCATTGTAAGAAACTCATTGATGGTTACCGGAAGCGGTTGGTCACAGTTATTTTGGCTAAAGGTTGTGCAACCAAGTATTAGGCTGAGGGTGCCAATACTTTTGTCTGGCCCATTTTGTGTGAAATGATCAATGTTTTGCTTTTTGCTTCATTCTCTTTTGTGTTTTTTCATTTAAGACAAATTAAATGAAGATAATAATCCCAAATAATTTGTGTTTGCAATCCTTTTCACGAAGAAACTGAGTATTATCTGACAGAATTGCAGGGGTGTCAATACTTTTGGCCATGACTGTAGGACACTGAGCCTGCTGTATAAACATCACATAGGAAACACAGCATGCTGTATATACATTACATAGGAGACACGGAGCTTGCTGCACATACAGTTATATGAAAAAGTTTGGGCACCCCTATTAATCTTAAGCTTAATGTTTTATAAAAATTGTTTTTTTTGCAACAGCTATTTCAGTCTCATATATCTAATAACTGTTGGACACAGTAATGTTTCTGCCTTGAAATGAGGTTTATTGTTCTAACAGAAAATGTGCAATCTGCATCCAAACAAAATTTGACAGGTGCATAAGTATGGGCACCCTTATCATTTTCTTGTTTTAAATACTCCTACCTACTTTATACTGACTTACTAGAGCACTTTTTTTGGTTTTCTAACCTCATTGAGCTTTGGACTTCATAGCCAGGTGTATGCAATCATGAGAAAAGCTACCTAAAGTGGCCACTTGCAAGTTGTTCTCCTGTTTGAATCTCCTCTGAACAGTGGCATCATGGGCTCCTCAAAACAACTGTCTTACGACCTGAAAACAAAGATTATTCAACATAGTTGTTCAGGGGAAGGATACAAAAAGCTGTCTCAGAGATTTAACCTGTAAATTTCCACTGTGAGGAACATAGTAAGGAAATGGAAGAACACAGGTACAGTTCTTGTTAAGGCCAGAAGTGGCAGGCCAAGAAAAACATCAGAAAGGCAGAGAAGAAGTTTGGTGAGATCAGTCAAGGACAATCCTCAGACCACCTCCAGAGAGCTGCAGCATCAACTTGCTGCAGATGGTGTCACTGTGCATCGGTCAACTATACAACGCACTTTGCACAAGGAGAAGCTGTATGGGAGAGTGATGCGAAAGAAGCCGTTTCTGTAAGCACGCCACAAACAGAGTCGGCTGAGGTATGCAAAAGCACATTTGGAGAAGCCAATTTATTTTTGGAAAAAGGTCCTGTGCACTGATGCAATCAAGATTGAGTTGTTTGGTCATACAAAAAGGCGTTATGCATGGCGGCCAAAAAACACAGCATTCCAAGAAAAACACTTGCTACCCACAGTAAAATTTGGTGGAGGTTCCATCATGCTTTGGGGCTGTGTGGTCAATGCCGGCACCGGGAATCTTGTTAAAGTTGAGGGACACATGGATTCCTCTCAGTATCAGCAGATTCTTGACAATAATGTTCATGAATCAGTGACAGAGTTGAAGTTACACAGGGGATGGATCTTTCAGCAAGACAATGATCCAAAACACCGCTCCAAATCTACTGAGGCATTCATGCAGAGGAACAATTACACTGTTCTGGAATGGCCATCCCAGTCCCCAGACCTGAATATCATTGAACATCTGTGGGATTATTTGAAGAGGGCTGTCCATGCTCGGCGACCATCAAACTTAACTGAACTAGAATTGTTTTGTAAAGAGGAATGGTCAAAAATACCTTCATCCAGGATCCAGGAACTCATTAAAAGCTACAGGAAGCGACTAGAGGCTGTTATGTTTGCAAAAGGAGGATCTGCTAAATATTAATGTCACTTTTCTGGTGGGGTGCCCATACTTATGCACCTGTCAAATTTTGTTTGAATGCGGATTACTGTGTCCAGCAGTTATTAGATATATGAAACTGAAATGGCTGTTGCCAAAAAAACTATTTTTATAAAACATTAAGCTTAAGATTAAAAGGGGTGCCCAAACTTTTTCATATAACTGTACATCACACAGAGAACAAGACCAGCACATCCAAGCTAGTGTGAAAAGGCGCCAACCAAAAATGCATAGAAGTTGAAAAACGATAAAGGTTGCACCATTTACCGAGAATGATTACTCTAGAACATTGAAAATCCATTACTGCCATAGAAAAAAGCCCTGTATAATGTACACATGAAATATTTATCTGAAAAAATTGCTATGAAAAAAGGAAGGTACTTCGCGCATAAATTGGCCAATATATGTGAGCCCAATTGCCACGTCAAGGCGTCCTTCGTAATTGGGTCCCTGCCCTGTTTTGTCACCTCTCCTGGGCAAAAAAAGCCTACAATTTATGGGTCAGGAGTGGACCAGCTAACTCCTTAAAATCACATGTGGCTTTTAGGAGTGGGAGTGCACATGTCCAAAAAGGCTTAATAGAAATAGAGAACAAGACCAGCACATCCAAGCTAGTGTGAACAGGCGCCAAAAAAAAAAGCATACAAGTTGAAAAACGATAAAGGTTGCACCATCATTTACCAAGAAGGATTACTCTAGAACATCTAGAGTAATCATTCTTGGTAAATAATGGTGCAAGCTTTATCGTTTTTCATACATCAGATAGGACACTGAGCCTGCTGTATAAACATCACATAGGAGACACTGAGCCTGCTGTATATAAATCACATAAGACCCTGAAAATGCTGTATATACATAACATAGGAGACACTAAAGATGGAGTACATACATAGAATCCTAGAATGGTAGAGTTGGAAGGGACCTCCAGGGTCATTGCGTCCAACCCCCTGCTCAATGCAGGATTCACTAAACCATCTCAGAGAGATGTCTGTCGAAACTGTTTGAAAACTTCTATTAAAGGAGAACTCACCACTAGGCTTGAGCGAAACGGATCGAACAAATTCAAAAGTCGCCGACTTTTGGCAAAGTCGGGTTTCATGAAACCCGACCCGACCCTAGTGTGGGATCGGCCATGCGGTGGGCGATCTTTGCGCCAAAGTCACATTTGGCGCCATTTTTTCAGCCAATGAAGGAGCGTGGGCAGAGTGATGACATAGGTCTTAGGGGCGTGCACGCCTATCGCCATCTTCTCGCTTGTGCGCTGTAGCGATTTGCAATGTCAGGGACGGAGAGGGAGAGAGAGAGAGAGAGAGATTTCCCATTGACTTTGCATTGGGTTTCGTGTTTCGGTCGATCCCCGACTTTTCGCGATAATCGGCCGATTTCACTCGACTTTTGAGATAGTCGGGTTTCCCGACTCGACCCTAAAAAAGTAAAAGTCGCTCAACCCTACTCACCACCTCTCGTGGCAGCCTGTTCCTCTCGATCACCCACACTATCAAAACATTTTTCTAATATCTAATCTGTATCGTATCCCTTTCATTTTCATCCCATTGCTTCTCGTGTTTCCATGTGCAAATGAGAATAATGATGATCCCTCTACACTGACGGCCCTTCAGATATTTGTAGATGGCTATTAAGTCTCCTCTTAGCCTTATTTTTTTCAAGCTAAACATTTCCAGATCCTTTAACTGTTCCTCGTAGGACATACTCTGCAGTCCGCTCACTATCCTGGTCGCTCTTCTCTGTACGTCCTCCAGTTTTTCAATGTCTTTTTTAAAATGTGCCCAGAACTGGACACAGTGTTCCAGATGAGGCCTGACCAAAGAGGAGTAGAGGGGTATAATTACTTCATGTGATCTAGACTGCATGCTTCTCTTACTACATCCTGTTTGCCTTTTTTACTGCTGCATCACACTGTTGACCATTGTGCAGTCTGTGATATACACTGTGTGCAGAATTATTAGGTAAGTTGTATTTTGATCCCATGATACTTTTATACATGTTGTCCTACGCCAAGCTGTTCAGGCTTGAGAGCCAACTACCAATTAGGTAAATCAGGTGATGTGCATCTCTGTAATGAGGGGTGTTGTCCAATGACATCAGAACCCTATATAAGGTTTGCTTAATTATTAGGCAACTTCCTTTCCTTTGGCAAAATGGGTCAGAAGAGAGATTTGACGGCTCTGAAAAGTCCACAATTGTGAGATGTCTTGCAGAGGGATGCCGCAGTCTTGAAATTGCCAAACTTTTGAAGCGTGATCACCGAACAATCAAGCTTCTTAAGGCAAATAGCCAACAGGGTCGTAAGAAGCGTGTTGGGCAAAAAAGGTGCAAAATAACTGCCCATGAATTGAGGAAAATCAAGCGTGAAGCTGCCAAGATGCCATTTGCCACCAGTTTTGCCATATTTCAGACCTGCAACGTTACTGGAGTAACACAAAACACAAGGTGTGCGATACTCACGGACATGGCCAAGGTAAGGAAGGCTGAAAAACAACCACCTGTGAACAAGAAACATAAGATAAAACGTCAAGACTGGGCCAAGAAATATTTTAAGACTGACTTTTCAAAGGTTTTCTGGACTGATGAGATTAGAATGACTCTTGATGGGCCGGATGGACGGGCCGGAGGCTGGATCAGTAAAGGGCAGAGAGCTCCACTCCGACTCAGACACCAGCAAGCTGGAGGTGGGGACTGGTATGGGCTGGGATCATCAAAGATGAACTTGTGGGACCTTTTCGGGTTGAGGATGGAGTGAACCTCAACTCCTAGACCTACTGCCAGTTTCTGGAAGACAACTTCTTCAAGCAGTGGTACAGGAAGAAGTCGGTATCGGTCATGAAAAACATGATTTTCATGCAGGACAATGCTCCATCACATGCCTCCAACTACTCCACAGCGTGGCTGGCCAGTAAAGGTCTCAAAGAAGAAAAAATACTGATATGGCCCCTTGTTCACCTGATCTGAACCCCATAGAGAACCTGTGGTCCCTCATAAAATGTGAGATCTACAGGGGGAGAACAGTCCACCTCTCGGAGCAGTGTCTGGAGGCTGTGGTGGCCGCTGCACCAATGTTGGTCGTAAACAGATCAAGCAACTGACAGAATCTATGGATGGAGGCTGCTGAGTGTCATCAGAAAGAAAGGGGGCTATACAGGTCACTAATTTTTGGGGGATTTTGTTTTTGCTTGTCAGAAATGTTTATTTCTATATTTTTTGCAGTGATATTGGTTTACCTGGTGAAAATAAACAAGTGAGATGGGAATATATTTGGTTTCTATTAAGATACCTAATAATTCTGCACAGTAATAATTACCTGCACAGATATCCTCCTAAGAGCCAAATCTAAAAAAAAAAACACTCCAACTTCCAAAAATATTAAGCTTTGATATTTATGAGTCTTTTGGGTTGATTGACAACATAGTTGATCAATAATAAAAACTATCCTCTAAAATACAACTTGCCTAATAATTCTGCACGAAGTGTATTAGTATACCAAAGTCTTTTTCACACGTGCTGTTGCTTAGTTCTATACCTCCCATTCTGAAGATGTAATTGTTGTTTTTCTTTCCCAGATGTAGAATCTTGCATTGCTCCCTGTTAAATACCATCCTATTAGTCGCTGACCATTGTTTAAGCTTATCTAGATCCTTCTGAATCCTTTCTCTGTCTTCTCTAGTTTTAGCTATCCCTCTTAGCTTTGCATCGTCTGCAAATTTGATTAGTTTACCTTCACCTCCCTTATCTAGATCATTTATAAAGATGGTGAACAAGACTGGGGCCAGGACAAAGCCTTGTGGTACCCCACTTGTAACACTGGGGCCACGACAGAGTCTTGTGTTACCCCACTTGAAACACTCTTCCAATTGGATGTGCCACCTAACTGTAGCTTTGTCAATCCCATACTTGGTCATTATAAGTATGAAATACTTTTTCAAATGCTATGCTGAAATCGAGATGTACTATATCTACAGCATTTCCCTGATCCACCCAGTCGGTGATTCCATCATAGAAGGAAATTAGATCAATCTAGCTTGACTTGGCTGGCTCTGGTTAATTACTGTATGCTTATCCAAGTGCTTACATACATGCAGTTTAATAATTTGTTGAAAGCTCTTTCCTGGTATAGAAGTAAGGCTCACTAGGCTGTAATTTCCTGGCTCTGGCTTCTTTTTTGAAGATAGGGACATTTGCCCTTCTCCCATCTTCTGGGACTTCTCCTGTTCTCCAGGATTTTTCAAAGATTCTGGCTAGTGGGTCTGCAATTTCCGCTGCTAACTCTTTCAGTACCCGAGGATGTAATTTATCTGGACCAGATGTAAATTCATGTAAATTAACCAAGTGTTTCCTCATCATCTCTCTGTTTATGGATAGAGTAGATTCTTTTTCTTTTTCCTTCAATGGAACCGTGAAAATCAGTTGATGTTACAATTGTTTCTTAGAGAATAAAGACAGAAAATAGGAATTTAAAAGTTGGGCCTTCACATCATTTTTGACCTCTTCACCCTTTTCATCCTGTAAAAATCTTATAGCTTCTTTGACTTTTCTCTTGCTTTTGACATACCCCCAAAATCCTTTTTGCTGCTTTTGGTCTCTCTTGCAAGCCTCATTTCATTACTGGCTTTTAACTCTTCTAAGTCTTGCCCTGCCTTCCCTGCAGACAACATTATATTCTTCTTTAGAAATGCCCCCTATTTCCATTTAATATATATATTTATTTTTTCCTTCTTAACATAACAGACACTGAGCCTAATTTATATACATCACATAGGAGGCACTGAGCCTGCTGTATATACTGTACATCACAAAGGAGACACGGAGGATGCTGTATAAACATCACATAAGAGACACTGAGGATGCTGTATATACATAAGATATACCTAGACTGATGTACACACATTACATAGGAGACACAGACTGCTGTACTTGCATTACATAGGAGACACAGAGACTACTGTATTTACATCAAATAGGGGAGACAGACTGCTGTATTCATTATATTGGAGACACTGAGACTGCTGTATATACATCACATTAGATACAGAGACTGCTGGTTATATCACAATGAGTGAGACAAAAGTGCAGAGCACACAAATAACATCCTGGTGCTGCCAAGCGTCAGGATGTCATGCAGCAGGGCATGCTGTGTGCGAGTGCTCACTTTATTGGAAAAAAATAAACAGGGCCAGCAGCGCGACCACTGCGACCCACAGCTATTTCCAGAGGACTAAATCAAATTATGCAAACAGCCCATGGGAGAAAGGTTCCCCACCCCTGGATTATTGGATGCCAGATTACAGGAGCATTTACTTCATGACTTTGTAAATGGGAAGCTACGAGGTGGTGGAATATCAGATGCTAAATTACAGTAGCACTTATCTCATGACTCGGTTCAGAAGAAGTCCCAGGTTTTGGATTATTAGATGCTGAATGACAGGAGCACTTACAGTGTGACAATGCAGGTGATGCTCCAGGGTTATGGATTATTGGATGCTGGATTACAGGAGCACTTACAGTGTGACAATGCAGGTGATGCTCCAAGGTTATGGATTATTGGATGCTGAATAACAGGAGTGCTTACTTTACGACTTCGTGCAGGAGATGGCTTTGGATTATCAGATGTCAGACTACGGAAGTGCTTACCTCATAACTCTGTGCAGGGGAAGCTCCAGCAGGTTCACCAGGGTTCGGCCCTGAAGTTCTGGACGCGATTCTTGCAACTTCATGAAACGAGAAAACGATTTCTTCTTTTTTATTTCAATCTGGAAGAGTCAAGAAGTCGAGAAAAAGGAAGCTACAGAACTGAAAGAGTGATGTCACCGACAGGGGCGGAGCTACACAACAGAGTGATGTCACCGACAGGGGCGGTGCTACACAACAGAGTGATGTCACCGACAGGGGCGGAGCTACACAAGAGTGATGTCACTGACAGGAGTAGGGCTACACAACTGAAAGGGTGATGTCACCGACGAGGGCAGAGCTACACAACTGAAAGGGTGATGTCACCGACGAGGGCAGGGCTACACAACCGAGTGATGCCACTGACAGGAGTAGGGCTACACAATCGAGTGATGTCACCGACAAGGGTAGGGCTACAAAAGTGAAAGTGATGTCACCGACAGGGGAAGAGCTACACAACTAAAAGAGTGATGTCACCGACAGGGGCGGAGCTACACACGGGGAACAGTGATGCCACCAATGGGGGAGAGGAGGCTACACACGGGGAACAGTGATGCCACCAATGGGGGAGAGGAGGCTACACACGGGGAACAGTGATGTCACAGACAGGGGAGGGGCTAGACACAGGGAACAGTGATGTCAATTCCAGGCGAGTATTACTTTAACAGTTTGTGTGTTCTATTCTACCAGCGTTGGACAGGTTGTGTACGTTTTCTCAGTGTCTTGGTATGTCACTGTCTGCAGAGTTGGTGTGGCGGAGGCACCTGTACTGCCTGCTTTGTGGCTCCTATGCAGTCGGCATGTTTCTTGTAGAGGTGCAGATACTGGGAGAAGTTGTGGAATCCGGAAGACATCATATTATGCTCCAGAGACATAAGCAGAGTCCTGGAAAACACATGATGGCCATCACCAGTCTGGTCCACTGGTATGAGACTGGAGCGGTGCACTGCAGAAACTCATCACCCCCACACGTCACAGCTCCCTTCCTCAGCTCACCTGTTCACCTTCACTATAGTGGGGATGGTGCCGCAGATTCCCTCCTGGGCGAGCTTAATGTTACCGCAGCGAGCTCTGAAGACTTCATCGTAGAACTGGTGGAGACAAGACGATAATAAGACTACAGATCTCAGCCACATATGACGTAATGTCTGAAGGCTATGTCGGCTGTATAAGAGGCTGATATCAGTCACATACGTGGTACATGGGGCGAGCCAGTCCTCAGTGTGACCAGTGAGGTGGGTGGTAAGACAGCAGTACCATGGTACCTTGGTGATCAGCTCCAGCTCCTCCACGTACGCTCGCTCAGTCTCCAGCAGCTCCCGTGCCGTGCACCCTCTCTTCCGCTCCCAGCGACGTCTTTGATCCCGAACTGGCGATTCCATTATTGCAGCTGTCAGGAAATATGAAGAATTTCTTATTATTTCAATGACACATACAGAGCTCTCAGCTGCAGTTTCTTCTGCCTGCATGTGCCTGTGTACGATTTCACTCCCCCCTGCTATACAGCTATAATGTGAGACCAGCGTGCTAGCAGCCCTCACTGATGAGTTTTATGGACTTAAAATGAAAGCACATGGAAAAAACCAAGGTTTCTTTGTCCTTGCAAATGTAAATATCATAGCACCGATTAATGATAGAAGTGGGTCAAATACATTTTTGGCATATGCCTCAGTAGAAATACCAGCCAGTGATTTTTCTAGGTTCCAGAACCAGCACAATTGGGAAACAGATTACTACTTAACCGGGTCACCCAGCTACCCCACGTTTATACTTAAATGAACCCACATGTCACGCTGAGCATAACGTCTTTCTAAGGCTACGTTCACATTAGCGTTGTGCGGCGCAGCGCCGGGCGCAGCCGCGGCGGCGCATGCGTCATGCACCCCTATATTTAACATGGGGGGCCCATGGACATGCGTTGTCTTGCGTTTTGTGACGCATGCGTCATTTTGGCGCAACTGTCAGGGCGCAGAGGACGCTGCATGATGCAGTTTTTTCTGCGCCAAAAATCATGCAAAAATGAACGCATGCGTCACAAAACGCCGCGTTGTGCATGCGTTGTGTCGCCGACGCTGCACTGCACAACGCAAATGTGAACGTAGCCTATGAGGTTCATACACCGAGATATGTGGGATTTTTTTTTATATAATCACGAAAGAGTGCATTCCATAGCTCTGCCCACCCCATGAGATCATCTGGGGAGGGACCCTTCTTTTTGTGCCAAGGTATAAAACTCAGAGGCCAAGACAAGGGGGGGGGGGGGTCTTTTGCCGGGGGATTCGGCTTTGACAGGCTGTGCAATCTGACCTGATGATTTGGGGAAGGTCCCCACCCACCACCACATGGCATACTATTGAATGATATGAAATAAATGTAAGTTGATTTTCACCTTTAATCCCTGTTATTTTTGCAATTGTCTGAACATACGATACTTGTCTTTTATAATATCTTTTTACCCTATTGTAAACACTGCCTACCTTTTGGTGTAAAATATATAAAATTACTAGCTTCGTTTCTCTTTGCTCTATAACGTACTGTCATGTCCTCTGAAGTAAAATTATCTAATTGGGTTGGCTCCTGAGCCTGACCCATAACTAATTAAGAAATCGGAGCTGGTGGCAGCGGAATTGTCCAGCGCTTTTGGTGAAATTGGCAGCGACGGACGGCGTTGATAATTATCGTTCCCGCCTGAGTGGGAGTATTTATATCACCCTCGCTGCAGTGTGCCTATTAGCCAGTATGGTAAGGAAGCCTTTCTGGCGACTAATTATCCTAGGTGCAGTACCCTGACTGAGCTGAGGGTAAGGGGTGTACCAGAGAGCTGCAAGTTCCAAACCGGAACTGGGAAGTGGGATATAAATATATCCGCTTTAGAAAAGAACCGGGGCAACCAAACGCCCCCGGTTCATGACATATTGGTGTCAGCAGTGGGGATGATAAAGTTATCCCTCTGTGATTCGTGGCACCAGCCGTGAGCAGAGAGCGAGGCCTTCAGATAATAACCCATGTATAACCAGAGATTATAGCTGCTGCCCCGTGTAATATTGGAGGATTCACAATGGGTCCATGTTATATTACACAGGTAAGTAACAATGTGGAATAGAAGCAAAGTACACACAAGAGCCAGAAATGTGCAGGGTGAGGAGATACCATGGAGACATAGACAGATTTGGGCAGCGACACGTTTTCGTATTTTAGCAATTTACCAAAACATATTCCAGATCGAGTTCTATAATTAATCTGGCCTTAAAGAACTCAATTAGAGGATGGTGCGAGGACACTGGGTCTATTCTATATTATGCTAGACGTATTGTTCAGTACATCCAGAGACATGCACCAATGTTCATATGAGCCTGTATGTGGACTCTTGTCGTATGTTAATTTGTGAAATGCCTGCTGATTACGTATGGTTTCAGCCCCTTGCGCTTTACCAGTTCACACACCTTGAAGGACAAATATGCAGGTTAATGGAACAATAAGGGATTACCACCCCCCAATCCTGTGGGAGACTGTCCTGAATGAGAGCTGTGGAATATAGAGGGCTGCTTCTCTCTGTCGAGAGAGACTCTACAGAACATCAGCAGAGGAACCATGGCTCCAACTGGTTGAATACAGATCTGCTCCACTGCCCTTCACTGAACGCTCAAAGACGTTTGGAGAACCTAGGTTGGGACAATCTCCTCTCTGTGGGTTCCCGCCAAAAGCGGGATGCTACTGGTTGGGGAAGTTGGCCCTGGATACCTTGACCTTGTAGATGCTCTAATCCCTGGCGAGCCAACGGAAGAGTGAGACTCTGTCATTTGCACCATGTTATTTGTTTGCTGGGACTGTACTATATGTTGCTGACTGTTGGCGATCCAATAAAGTATTACGGCAGTATGGTACAGTCACCGTATGTTGTCTCACTAGTATTATGCCCACGGGGAAAGAGTATGGGCGTTCAGTGGGATGAGCCCTGGTCCATGTGGTCTTTCGAAAGACGGCTGGGCCATCAGATAAGAGAACTTGCTGACCCTCGTGTCTCCACAGATGGGTTTAGGAATTGCAGCTCTTTAATATAGAGTTGCCTCTTATTAAAAAGACCAAAAGTACGGTAACTGGACAATTATCTCAGAAGCTCATTAGTAGGCGGCATGGGCTATTGCTTGATTAATCCACCATCAGTTAAGCAGAACGTCCACAACACCATTGGTAGATGATCGCGGAATCTTTCCCATGGTGAAGAAAACCCCTTCACATCAGGCACCGTAAGCTACGTTCACACTAGCGTTGTGCGCCGCTGCGTCGGCGACGCGACGCACAACGCACCGAAAAACGCGTGCAAACGCACGCAAAAACGCTGCGTTTTGTGACGCGTGCGTCGTTTTTTGACGAAAATCGGACGCAAGAAAAATTCAACTTGTTGCGTTTTCTTGGTCCGACGCTAGCGTCAAAAAAGACGCACGTGTCGGAAAACGCAACAAGCAAAAATGCATGCGTCCCCCATGTTAAACATAGGGGCGCATGACGCGTGCGTCGCCGCTGCGTCGCCCGACGCTAGCGCGACGCACACTAGCCGAACGCTAGTGTGAACGTAGCCTAAGTGAAGACCACTCTCCAGAAAGTAGGTGTTTCTTTATCTAAGTCCACCATAAAGAGAAGACTTCATGAGAGCAAATACCAAGTGCTCACCGCAAGATGCAAACAATTAATCGGCCTTAACCTCTTCACCCCCAACCCTGTTTTCACCTTTGACATACTTTTATCTCAAAAGTTGTGTGGGCTCATATGCAGAGCCCGCATCTTTTCCTGCACTTGATGGCTGATTTAACTGTAGAACTTGTTGTGCAAGTTATCCCGAGTACCCAGATACCCCATAAGTGGGGGAAAACTACTATATGGGTGCACGGCAGGGCTCAGAAGGGAAGGAGCACATTTGAGTTTTAGTTGGAATCGATAGCTGATGCCATGTCATGTTTGCTGACTCCCTGATGTACCTAAACAGTGGAGATTCCCCACAAGTGACACCATTTTGGAAACTACACCTCTTGAGGAATTCATTTAGGGTTGTAGTGAGCATTTTTAACCCTTAGTTGATTCACAGAATTGTACGATTTTCACTAGAAATGTTGCATAGCCAAGTTTTTCATTTCCATAGGGGTAAAAGGTGAAAAAAAAGGTACACTTTGTTGTGCAATTTCTTGTGAATACGTCAATCCCCTTCATGTCATCGGGAAATACTTTTGTGTCACAGTGCAAAGCTCAGCAGAGAAAGAGCACCATATTACAGTGCAGATTTTACTGTCATGGTTTGTGGGTGTCTTGACCCACTGGGAGAGCCGATGAGGTACCAGAACAGCAGAACCCTCCATAAGTGACCCCACGCATTTTACAAACTACACCTCTCAATGAACTCATCTAGGGGTGCCCAATACATTGTAGTGCCCAGCTCATGCTTCTGGAGACCTGCACCCTGTAAATTAGGTGGATCTCCTCGCTACATTACTGACAAACATGTGGAGGATAGCAATGGTTTAAGCATAATATGGGGCTCAGGAGGACTTCGGAGAGAAAATTTTGCTGGAGGTCCATTTGGAAGATGGTCGTGGGGGACGACGTCACTTTTTCAGAGCCCTTGTGCTACCAGTAACGTGGAAGCCCCCTATACTTTTGGTAACAGATGATGAGCCTGAGTGGGGACTTGTTTTTTGTGGGTTTAGTAAAAACTTTGATTGGTGGTATTTTAAATCACATTTATCTGGCGCTCTATGCAGAGCCCTTACATTGGGGTTTCCATTTATCTCTCTAAAATATGTGCTTCGGATGAAACCCCCGAGGGATCCATTCACTATAATGAGGCAGCAGTTTTACTCTAAACTCCATGTGGCCTGTTTTCGGCATTGTCCTTCTGCACAAAACTGTGGCAGTCCGCACTTTTATAAACGCCTAAAAAGACGGACACCGCCGGATCACAGGCCAGATGGCGTTGTGTCTCCATCTGCCTCATTATAGGGAATCTTCCGCCGGGGATTTCGTCTGAATCACGTATTTCATAGACTTACATGGAAACCCCGGTGTAAGCGCTCAGCAAAGTATAAATGTGACTGCGATCTTTGGGAGGCAGAATGAACAAATCAGCATCTGGTGAAGAATTGGTTTTATTTTTTATGCCGTTCTTTGTGCAGTATAAGCGATTACGCAACTTTATTCTTCGGGTCGGTGCGATTACAGCAATACCAAATTTATAGCGGGTTTTCAGGCTTGGCTGCTGTCACACACTAAAAGACGCTTTTTATTGCAAAAATAGTTTTTGCATTGCTATATTTTGTGAGCTATAATTTTTCCATATTTCGGCTAACAGTCATGTGAGGGCTTGTTTTGAACTTTTGTGAAGCATCTGTGGGTGCTTAATGCACATCTAGGCAAGTTCCCTGGGGGGTCTAGTTTCCAAAATGGTGACACTTGTTGGGGGTTTCCACTGTTTAGGCACATCAGGGGCTCTCCAAAAATGACATGGCACCTACTAATTATGCCAGGAAATTTTACATTTAAAGAGTGAAATGACGCTCCTTCCCTTCTGAGTCTTGCTGTGCGCCCAAACAGTAGATTTCCCCCACATATGGGGTATCAGTGTACTCAGGAGAAATTGCACCAGAACCTGTCGCTTGAATGGAGCGGTCACCGGAGCGTCGCGAGGAGCAGGAAAGGCAGCAGAAGGGGAGTATATGATGATTTTTTAATTATTTTTAACATTAGATCCTTTTACTATTGACGCTGCATAGGCAGCATCGATAGTAAAAACTTGGTCACACAGAATAAATAGCGGCGGTAATGGAGTGCGTTACCCGCGGCATAACGCGGTCTGTTACCGCTGGCATTAACCCTGTGTGAGCGGTGACTGCGGGGAGTATGGAGTGAGCGCTGACTGCAGGGGAGGGACTAATCGGACTGTGGCCGTCGCTGATTGGTCGCGGCAGCCATGACAGGCAGCTGGCGAGACCAATCAGGGACTTAGATTCCATGACAGAAAGAGGCCGCGACCAATGAATATCCGTGACAGACAGACAGAAAGACGGAAGTGACCCTTAGACAATTATATAGTAGATTTTGTGCTATATGACTTTCTGATTAAAGACATAAAAATACAAATTTTGAAAATTGAAAAGCGTTCACAATTTTCTCCAAATTTCCGTATTTTTAGGAAATAAATACAAGTCACATCACCTCGAAGCCTTCACCTCCCTGACCGGGTAATTCTTACAATTCTGACCACTGTCCCTTTATGAGGTTATAATTCTGTAGCTTCTACAGATCCCGGTGATTCTGACATTGTTTTCTCGTGACATATTGTACTTTATTTTAGTGGTAACATTTCTTCAATATTACTTGTGAAAAAACGAAAATTTTGCAATTTTCAAACTTTTCATTTTTATGTCCTTAAAATCAGAGATATGTCACACAAATAGATAATAAATAATATTTCTCACATGTCTACTTTACATCAGCACAATTTTGGAAAAATGTATATAACTTTTTCAAATTCAAGGTTTTTTTTATTTTTGTATTTAGAAAGTACAATAGAAATAGAACAGGGGGTAAAATACAACTATAAATCACTGCCCAACTGCACTACATTGGGGGTCTAGGGGGGATTTTCCATCAACATCCCCATCAAGCATGTGCTCTTCCATAAGATAGAGAGAGCGGACCACCGAGGACCACCAGTCAATACAGTGCGACGACATCCCGGATAATCTTAGTTGGGGGCTCAGAGTTTTGGAAATCCATCCAGTCCCCCCAATCACACAGCATCTATCCACGTCAGCCGGTGAGAGGACTCAGATGCTCCATGCTAGGAAGCAGAGTTCTCCGCCAGCCATTCCTCCACCCTGGGGGGAGTAGTGCTTATCAGCATCATCGATGATGACGCTGTATGGCGGCTCGTTTTTGGCAGGACAAGCGGTACCATGATTATTTATATCTGTCTTTTTTTATCGCGTGTTATTCCACTTTTTGTTTGGTGGTATGATGATAAAGCGTTGTTTCTTGCCTCTTTTTTTAAAATCTTTTTTACAGTGTTCACTGAAGGGGTTAACCAGTGGCACAGTTTAATAGGTCGGGTCGCTACGGACGCGGTGATACCAGATACATGTACTTATATTGGGGTTTTTTTATTTACATAAATGTATTTATTGGAAAAATATATATTTTTTTTCTGCTTTTAAGGATTTTGTTAAAAATATTTTTACATTTTATAATAGTTCTTTTTTATACTGTCCCAGTATGGGACATCACTGTATTACATCAGATCAGCGATCTTACTGGAAGGAGGAGGCATCTCAGGTGCTGGTCTCAGCAGGCGCTCATAAGCCACTTCCCTGCAGGACCCGGTAGGACCCTGCGGCCATCTTGGGGCAGGCGGTCTCCATGGAGACCATCAGGACGATCTCGTTGCCCTGATGGAAGCGAGCAGGGAGCCCCCTCCCTGCGCGATGCCCCTCTATTTTGCTGTCACTACTGACAGCCGCATCAGAGGGGTTAAATGCCCGTGAGCAGTGCCAGCACCAATCGTGGGCGTTGCTGTGGGGTGTCGGCATTCAGACAGCTGACACCTGCACCCGGTTGCCACGGCGCTCAGCGGTAGTCCACACAATCAGTGCACTGTACTAGTACTGCTGTCTGTGGGAACGCACCTCCTGAAGAGCAGTACTAGTACGCCGCATGTTGGGAAGGGGTTAAACACGCACCAACAGCAGTCGCATCATTCTATGCTTCCACTGAGTGCCCATGACGTGATCGCGGGGCTCCTACAGGTTGTTACAACAGCCGGTGATCTGCAGAAGACCCCATGTGCCGGTCATTATGAGCCTCCTGGGACGGCGGGCTCCTAGACTCTCCCTATAGATGCTGGAGCCCTGCTGTACTCAGCACAGGAGGTCACATGATCACAGCTACAAGACCCCCGAGGGGGGCGACTCAATGAAGAGTGAAAAATAAAAGGGGGAAAAACATGGAAAATAACAAGAGAAATAAAACATCACCTTAAGTCTCATTAGAAAGAAAACAATAAAACACAGATCCCGACTGTTATGACCTGGTGGTCAGGACAATAATGGACCTGGTGGTTAAGAGCACACGGAATGACCTGATAGTTACTGATAATAAGGACGAGCTCTGGGACGTGGGAACTCTGCTGACCGCAATCCCTAATCCTATCAAACACACTAGAAATAGCCGTGGATTGCGCCTAACGCTCCCTATGCAACTCGGCACAGCCTAAGGAACTAGCTAGTCCTGAAGATAGAAAAATAAAGCCTACCTTGCCTCAGAGAAATTCCCCAAAGGAAAAGGCAGCCCCCCACATATAATGACTGAGTAGAGATGAAAATACAAACACAGAGATGAAATAGATTTAGCAAAGTGGGGCCCGACTTACTGAACAGACCGAGGATAGGAAAGGTTACTTTGCGGTCAGAACAAAAACCTACAAAAAGACCACGCAGAGGGCGCAAAAAGACCCTCCGCACCGACTCACGGTGCGGAGGCGCTCCCTCTGCGTCCCAGAGCTTCCAGCAAGCAAGACAACAATGAAAATAGCAAGCTGGACAGAAAAATAGCAAACCCAAGAAATACAAGCTGGAACTTAGCTTCTGCTGGGAAGACAGGACACAAGAACGATCCAGGAGTGAACTAGACCAATACTAGAACATTGACAGGTGGCATGGAGCAAAGATCTAAGTGGAGTTAAATAGAGCAGCACCTAACGAATTAACCTCGTCACCTGAGGAAGGAAACTCAGAAACACCCACCAGAGGAAGTCCATGGACAAAACCAGCCGAAGTACCATTCATGACCACAGGAGGGAGCCCGACAACAGAATTCATAACACCCGACCCCGCTGCGCTCAGAAACGACCGGTCACAATATACAAGAATCATCCGATTAGTGAATCACAGCGAATGAGCAAAGAGGAAAGAAATCACCGCTAACAATACAACAAAAAACACAGATCCCGGCCCCGCTGTGCTCAGAAACACCCGATCACAATATACAAGAATCATCCGATCAGTGAATCACAACGAGGAGGAAAGAAATCACCGCTAATAATACAACAAAAAACACAGATCCCGGCCCCGCTGCGCTCAGAAACACCCGATCACAATATACAAGAATCATTCGATCAGTGAATCACACAAAGAAGAGGAAAGAAATCACCGCTAATAATACAACAAAAAACACAGATCCCCGGCCCCGCTGCGCTCAGAAACACCCGATCACAATATACAAGAATCATCCGATCAGTGAATCACACAACGAGGAGAAAAGAAATCACCGCTAATAATACAACAAAAAACACAGATGCCGGCCCCGCTGCGCTCAGAAACACCAGATCACAATATACAAGAATCATCCGATCAGCGAATCACAACGAGGAGGAAAGAAATCACCGCTAATAATACAACAAAAAACACAGATCCCGACCCCGCTGCGCTCAAACACCCGATCACAATATACAAGAATCATCCGATCAGAGAATCACACAAAGAGGAGAAAAGAAATCACCGCTAATAATACAACAAAAAACACAGATCCCGGCCCCGCTGCGCTCAGAAACACCCGATCACAATACACAAGAATCATCCGATCAGTGAATCACAACGAAGAGGAGAGAAATCACCGCTAATAATACAACAAAAAACACAGATCCCGGCCCCGCTGCGCTCAGAAACACCCGATCACAATATACAAGAATCATCCGATCAGTGAATCACACAACAAGGAGGAAAGAAATCACCGCTAACAATACAACAAAAAAACACAGATCCCGGCCCCGCTGCGCTCAAACACCCGATCACAATATACAAGAATCATCCGATCAGTGAATCACAGCGAGGAGGAAAGAAATCACCGCTAATAATACAACAAAAAACACAGATCCCGGCCCCGCTGCGCTCAGAAACACCCGATCACAATATACAAGAATCATCCGATCAGTGAATCACAGCGAGGAGGAAAGAAATCACCGCTAATAATACAACAAAAACACAGATCCCCGGCCCCGCTGCGCTCAGAAACACCCGATCACAATATACAAGAATCATCCGATCAGTGAATCACAGCGAGGAGGAAAGAAATCACCGCTAATAATACAACAAAAAACACAGATCCCGGCCCCGCTGCGCTCAGAAACACCCGATCACAATATACAAGAATCATCCGATCAGTGAATCACAGCGAGTAGGAAAGAAATCACCGCTAATAATACAACAAAAAACACAGATCCCGGCCCCGCTGCGCTCAGAAACACCGATCACAATATACAAGAATCATCCGATCAGTGAATCACAACGAGGAGGAAAGAAATCACCGCAAATAATACAACAAAAAACACAGATCCCGGCCCCGCTGCGCTCAGAAATACCGATCACAATATACAAGAATCATCCGATCAGTGAATCACAACGAGGAGGAAAGAAATCACCGCTAATAATACAACAAAAAACACAGATCCCGGCCCGCTGCGCTCAGAAACACCCGATCACAATATACAAGAATCATCCGATCAGTGAATCACAACTAGGAGGAAAGAAATCACCACTAATAATACAACAAAAAACACAGATCCCGACCCTGCTGCGCTCAGAAACACCGATCACAATATACAAGAATCATCCGATCAGTGAATCACAACGAGGAGGAAAGAAATCACCACTAATAATACAACAAAAAACACAGATCCCCGGCCCCGCTGCGCTCAGAAACACCAGATCACAATATACAAGAATCATCCGATCAGGGAATCACAACGAGGAGGAAAGAAATCACCGCTAACAATACAACAAAAAACACAGATCCCCGGCCCCGCTGCGCTCAGAAACACCTGATCACAATATACAAGAATAATCCGATCAGGAGAAAAGAAATCACCGCTAATAATACAACAAAAAACACAGATCCCGACCCCGCTGCGCTCAGAAACACCCGATCACAATATACAAGAATCATCCGATCAGTGAATCACAACGAGGAGGATAGAAATCACCGCTAATAATACAACAAAAAACACAGATCCCGACCCCGCTGCGCTCAGAATCACCCGATCACAATATACAAGAATCATCCGATCAGTGAATCACAGCGAGGAGGAAAGAAATCACCGCTAATAATACAATAAAAAACACAGATCCCGGCCCCGCTGCGCTCAGAAACACCGATCACAATATACAAGAATCATCCGATCAGTGAATCACAACGAGGAGGAAAGAAATCACCGCTAATAATACAACAAAAAACACAGATCCCGACCCCGCTGCGCTCAGAAACACCCGATCACAATATACAAGAATCATCCGATCAGTGAATCACAACGAGGAGGAAAGAAATCACCGCTAATAATACAACAAAAAACACAGATCCCCGGCCCCGCTGCGCTCAGAAACACCGATCACAATATACAAGAATCATCCGATCAGTGAATCACAACGAGGAGAAAAGAAATCACCGCTAATAATACAACAAAAAACACAGATCCCGACCCCGCTGCGCTCAGAAACACCCGATCACAACATACAAGAATCATCTGATCAGTGAATCACGAGGAGAAAAGAAATCACCGCTAATAATACAACAAAAAACACAGATCCCGGCCCCGCTGCGCTCAGAAACACCCGATCACAACATACAAGAATCATCCGATCAGTGAATCACAACGAGGAGGAAAGAAATCACCGCTAATAATACAACAAAAAACACAGATCCCAGCCCCGCTGCGCTCAGAAACACCCGATCACAATATACAAGAATCATCCGATCAGTGAATCACACAACAAGGAGGAAAGAAATCACCGCTAATAATACAACAAAAAACACAGATCCCGGCCCCGCTGCGCTCAGAAACACCCGATCATAATATACAAGAATCATCCGATCAGGAGAAAAGAAATCACCGCTAATAATACAACAAAAAACACAGATCCCGGCCCCGCTGCGCTCAGAAACACCGATCACAATATACAAGAATCATCCGATCAGTGAATCACAGCGAGTAGGAAAGAAATCACCGCTAATAATACAACAAAAAACACAGATCCCGGCCCCGCTGCGCTCAGAAACACCGATCACAATATACAAGAATCATCCGATCAGTGAATCACAACGAGGAGGATAGAAATCACCGCTAATAATACAACAAAAAAACACAGATCCCCGGCCCCGCTGCGCTCAGAAACACCGATCACAATATACAAGAATCATCCGATCAGTGAATCACAACTAGGAGGAAAGAAATCACCGCTAATAATACAACAAAAACACAGATCCCGGCCCCGCTGCGCTCAGAAACACCCGATCACAATATACAAGAATCATCCGATCAGTGAATCACAGCGAGTAGGATAGAAATCACCGCTAATAATACAACAAAAAAACACAGATCCCCGGCCCCGCTGCGCTCACAAACACCGATCACAATATACAAGAATCATCCGATCAGTGAATCACAACTAGGAGGAAAGAAATCACCACTAATAATACAACAAAAAACACAGATCCCGGCCCCGCTGCGCTCAGAAACACCCGATCACAATATACAAGAATCATCCGATCAGTGAATCACAACGAGGAGGATAGAAATCACCGCTAATAATACAACAAAAAAACACAGATCCCCGGCCCCGCTGCGCTCAGAAACACCGATCACAATATACAAGAATCATCCGATCAGTGAATCACAACGAGGAGGAAAGAAATCACAGCAAATAATACAACAAAAAACACAGATCCCCGACCCCGCTGCGCTCAGAAACACCCGATCACAATATACAAGAATCATCCGATCAGTGAATCACAGCGAGTAGGAAAGAAATCACCGCTAATAATACAACAAAAACACAGATCGCGGCCCCGCTGCGCTCAGAAACACCGATCACAATATACAAGAATCATCCGATCAGTGAATCACAACTAGGAGGAAAGAAATCACCGCTAATAATACAACAAAAAACACAGATCCCCGGCCCCGCTGCGCTCAGAAACACCCGATCACAATATACAAGGATCATCCGATCAGTGAATCACAGCGAGTAGGAAAGAAATCACCGCAAATAATACAACAAAAAACACAGATCCCCGACCCCGCTGCGCTCAGAAACACCCGATCACAATATACAAGAATCATCCGATCAGTGAATCACAGCGAGTAGGAAAGAAATCATCGCTAATAATACAACAAAAACACAGATCCCGGCCCCGCTGTGCTCAGAAACACCGATCACAATATACAAGAATCATCCGACCAGAGAATCACAGCGAGGAGGAGAGAAATCACCGCTAATATTACAACAAAAAACACAGATCCCGGCCCCGCTGCGCTCAGAAACACCCGATCACAATATACAAGAATCATCCGATCAGGAGAAAAGAAATCACCGCTAATAATACAACAAAAAACACAGATCCCCGGCCCCGCTGCGCTCAGAAACACCCGATCACAATATACAAGAATCATCCGATCAGTGAATCACAACGAGGAGGATAGAAATCACCGCTAATAATACAACAAAAAACACAGATCCCGGCCCCGCTGCGCTCAGAAACACCCGATCACAATATACAAGAATCATCCGATCAGAGAATCACAACGAGGAGGAAAGAAATCACCGCTAATAATACAACAAAAAACACAGATCCCGGCCCCGCTGCGCTCAGAAACACCCGATCACAATATACAAGAATAGTGAATCACAGCGAGTAGGAAAGAAATCACCGCTAATAATAAAACAAAAAACACAGATCCCGGCCCCGCTGCGCTCAGAAACACCCGATCACAACATACAAGAATCATCCGATCAGTGAATCACAACGAAGAGGAAAGAAATCACCACTAATAATACAATAAAAAACACAGATCCCGGCCCCGCTGCACTCAGAAACACCCGATCACAGTATACAAGAATCATCCGATCAGTGAATCACAACTAGGAGGAAAGAAATCACCACTAATAATACAACAAAAAACACAGATCCCGGCCCCGCTGCGCTCAGAAACACCGATCACAATATACAAGAATCATCCGATCAGTGAATCACAACTAGGAGGAAAGAAATCACCACTAATAATACAACAAAAAACACAGATCCCCGACCCCGCTGCGCTCAGAAACACCCGATCACAATATACAAGAATCATCCGATCAGTGAATCACAGCGAGTAGGAAAGAAATCACCGCTAATAATACAACAAAAAACACAGATCCCGGCCCCGCTGCGCTCAGAAACACCGATCACAATATACAAGAATCATCCGATCAGTGAATCACAACGAGGAGGAAAGAAATCACCGCAAATAATACAACAAAAAACACAGATCCCCGACCCCGCTGCGCTCAGAAACACCCGATCACAATATACAAGAATCATCCGATCAGTGAATCACAGCGAGTAGGAAAGAAATCACCGCTAATAATAAAACAAAAAACACAGATCCCGGCCCCGCTGCGCTCAGAAACACCCGATCACAACATACAAGAATCATCCGATCAGTGAATCACAACTAGGAGGAAAGAAATCACCGCTAATAATACAACAAAAAACACAGATCCCGGCCCCGCTGCGCTCAGAAACACCCGATCACAATATACAAGAATCATCCGATCAGTGAATCACAGCGAGTAGGAAAGAAATCACCGCTAATAATAAAACAAAGAACACAGATCCCGGCCCCGCTGCGCTCAGAAACACCCGATCACAATATACAAGAATCATCCGATCAGAGAATCACAACTAGGAGGAAAGAAATCACCGCTAATAATACAACAAAAAACACAGATCCCGGCCCGCTGCGCTCAGAAACACCCGATCACAATATACAAGAATCATCCGATCAGTGAATCACAGCGAGTAGGAAAGAAATCACCGCTAATAATAAAACAAAGAACACAGATCCCGGCCCCGCTGCGCTCAGAAACACCCGATCACAATATACAAGAATCATCCGATCAGAGAATCACAACTAGGAGGAAAGAAATCACCGCTAATAATACAACAAAAAACACAGATCCCCGGCCCCGCTGCGCTCAGAAACACCGATCACAATATACAAGAATCATCCGATCAGTGAATCACAACTAGGAGGAAAGAAATCACCGCTAATAATACAACAAAAAACACAGATCCCCGGCCCCGCTGCGCTCAGAAACACCCGATCACAATATACAAGAATCATCCGATCAGTGAATCACAACTAGGAGGAAAGAAATCACCACTAATAATACAACAAAAAACACAGATCCCGACCCCGCTGCGCTCAGAAACACCGATCACAATATACAAGAATCATCCGATCAGGGAATCACAACGAGGAGGAAAGAAATCACCGCTAATAATACAATAAAAAACACAGATCCCCGGCCCCGCTGCGCTCAGAAACACCTGATCACAATATACAAGAATAATCCGATCAGGAGAAAAGAAATCACCGCTAATAATACAACAAAAAACACAGATCCCGACCCCGCTGCGCTCAGAAACACCCGATCACAATATACAAGAATCATCCGATCAGTGAATCACAACTAGGAGGAAAGAAATCACCGCTAATAATACAACAAAAAACACAGATCCCCGGGCCCGCTGCGCTCAGAAACACCCGATCACAATATACAACAATCATCCGATCAGTGAATCACAACTAGGAGGAAAGAAATCACCGCTAATAATACAACAAAAAACACAGATCCCCGGGCCCGCTGCGCTCAGAAACACCCGATCACAATATACAAGAATCATCCGATCAGTGAATCACAACTAGGAGGAAAGAAATCACCGCTAATAATACAACAAAAAAACACAGATCCCGGCCCCGCTGCGCTCAGAATCACCCGATCACAATATACAAGAATCATCCGATCAGTGAATCACAGCGAGGAGGAAAGAAATCACCGCTAATAATACAATAAAAAACACAGATCCCCGGCCCCGCTGCGCTCAGAAATACCCGATCACAATATACAAGAATCATCCGATCAGTGAATCATAACGAGGAGGAAAGAAATCACCTCTAATAATACAACAAAAAACACAGATCCCCGGCCCCGCTGCGCTCAGAAACACCGAACACAATATACAAGAATCATCCGATCAGTGAATCATAACGAGGAGGAAAGAAATCACCGCTAATAATACAACAAAAACACAGATCCCCGGCCCCGCTGCGCTCAGAAACACCGATCACAATATACAAGAATCATCCGATCAGTGAATCACAACGAGGAGGAAAGAAATCACCGCTAATAATACAACAAAAAACACAGATCCCCGGCCCCGCTGCGCTCAGAAACACCGATCACAATATACAAGAATCATCCGATCAGTGAATCACAACGAGGAGAAAAGAAATCACCGCTAATAATACAACAAAAAACACAGATCCCCGGCCCCGCTGCGCTCAGAAACACCGAACACAATATACAAGAATCATCCGATCAGTGAATCACAACGAGGAGGAAAGAAATCACCGCTAATAATACAACAAAAAACACAGATCCCCGGCCCCGCTGCGCTCAGAAACACCCGATCACAACATACAAGAATCATCCGATCAATGAATCACAACGAGGAGGAAAGAAATCACCGCTAATAATACAACAAAAACACAGATCCCAGCCCCGTTGCGCTCAGAAACACCCGATCACAATATACAAGAATCATCCGATCAGTGAATCACACAACAAGGAGGAAAGAAATCACCGCTAATAATACAACAAAAAACACAGATCCCGACCCCGCTGCGCTCAGAAACACCCGATCACAATATACAAGAATCATCCGATCAGGAGAAAAGAAATCACCGCTAATAATACAACAAAAAACACAGATCCCCGGCCCCGCTGCGCTCAGAAACACCGATCACAATATACAAGAATCATCTGATCAGGAGAAAAGAAATCACCGCTAATAATACAACAAAAAACACAGATCCCCGGCCCCGCTGCGCTCAGAAACACCCGATCACAACATACAAGAATCATCCGATCAGAGAATCACAACTAGGAGGAAAGAAATCACCGCTAATAATACAACAAAAAACACAGATCCCGGCCCGCTGCGCTCAGAAACACCCGATCACAATATACAAGAATCATCCGATCAGTGAATCACAACTAGGAGGAAAGAAATCACCACTAATAATACAACAAAAAACACAGATCCCGACCCCGCTGCGCTCAGAAACACCGATCACAATATACAAGAATCATCCGATCAGTGAATCACAACGAGTAGGAAAGAAATCACCGCTAATAATAAAACAAAAAACACAGATCCCGGCCCCGCTGCGCTCAGAAACACCCGATCACAACACACAAGAATCATCCGATCAGTGAATCACAACTAGGAGGAAAGAAATCACCGCTAATAATACAACAAAAAACACAGATCCCGGCCCCGCTGCGCTCAGAAACACCCGATCACAATATACAAGAATCATCCGATCAGTGAATCACAGCGAGTAGGAAAGAAATCACCGCTAATAATAAAACAAAGAACACAGATCCCGGCCCCGCTGCGCTCAGAAACACCCGATCACAATATACAAGAATCATCCGATCAGTGAATCATAACGAGGAGGAAAGAAATCACCGCTAATAATACAACAAAAACACAGATCCCCGGCCCCGCTGCGCTCAGAAACACCGATCACAATATACAAGAATCATCCGATCAGTGAATCACAACGAGGAGGAAAGAAATCACCGCTAATAATACAACAAAAAACACAGATCCCCGGCCCCGCTGCGCTCAGAAACACCGATCACAATATACAAGAATCATCCGATCAGTGAATCACAACGAGGAGAAAAGAAATCACCGCTAATAATACAACAAAAAACACAGATCCCCGGCCCCGCTGCGCTCAGAAACACCGAACACAATATACAAGAATCATCCGATCAGTGAATCACAACGAGGAGGAAAGAAATCACCGCTAATAATACAACAAAAAACACAGATCCCCGGCCCCGCTGCGCTCAGAAACACCCGATCACAACATACAAGAATCATCCGATCAATGAATCACAACGAGGAGGAAAGAAATCACCGCTAATAATACAACAAAAACACAGATCCCAGCCCCGTTGCGCTCAGAAACACCCGATCACAATATACAAGAATCATCCGATCAGTGAATCACACAACAAGGAGGAAAGAAATCACCGCTAATAATACAACAAAAAACACAGATCCCGACCCCGCTGCGCTCAGAAACACCCGATCACAATATACAAGAATCATCCGATCAGGAGAAAAGAAATCACCGCTAATAATACAACAAAAAACACAGATCCCCGGCCCCGCTGCGCTCAGAAACACCGATCACAATATACAAGAATCATCTGATCAGGAGAAAAGAAATCACCGCTAATAATACAACAAAAAACACAGATCCCCGGCCCCGCTGCGCTCAGAAACACCCGATCACAACATACAAGAATCATCCGATCAGAGAATCACAACTAGGAGGAAAGAAATCACCGCTAATAATACAACAAAAAACACAGATCCCGGCCCGCTGCGCTCAGAAACACCCGATCACAATATACAAGAATCATCCGATCAGTGAATCACAACTAGGAGGAAAGAAATCACCACTAATAATACAACAAAAAACACAGATCCCGACCCCGCTGCGCTCAGAAACACCGATCACAATATACAAGAATCATCCGATCAGTGAATCACAACGAGTAGGAAAGAAATCACCGCTAATAATAAAACAAAAAACACAGATCCCGGCCCCGCTGCGCTCAGAAACACCCGATCACAACACACAAGAATCATCCGATCAGTGAATCACAACTAGGAGGAAAGAAATCACCGCTAATAATACAACAAAAAACACAGATCCCGGCCCCGCTGCGCTCAGAAACACCCGATCACAATATACAAGAATCATCCGATCAGTGAATCACAGCGAGTAGGAAAGAAATCACCGCTAATAATAAAACAAAGAACACAGATCCCGGCCCCGCTGCGCTCAGAAACACCCGATCACAATATACAAGAATCATCCGATCAGAGAATCACAACTAGGAGGAAAGAAATCACCGCTAATAATACAACAAAAAACACAGATCCCGGCCCCGCTGCGCTCAGAAACACCCGATCACAATATACAAGAATCATCCGATCAGTGAATCACAACTAGGAGGAAAGAAATCACCGCTAATAATACAACAAAAAACACAGATCCCGGCCCCGCTGCGCTCAGAAACACCCGATCACAATATACAAGAATCATCCGATCAGTGAATCACAACTAGGAGGAAAGAAATCACCACTAATAATACAACAAAAAACACAGATCCCGACCCCGCTGCGCTCAGAAACACCGATCACAATATACAAGAATCATCCGATCAGTGAATCACAACGAGGAGGAAAGAAATCACCGCTAATAATACAACAAAAAACACAGATCCCCGGCCCCGCTGCGCTCAGAAACACCGATCACAATATACAAGAATCATCCGATCAGTGAATCACAACTAGGAGGAAAGAAATCACCGCTAATAATACAACAAAAAACACAGATCCCCGGCCCCGCTGCGCTCAGAAACACCCGATCACAATATACAAGAATCATCCGATCAGTGAATCACAACTAGGAGGAAAGAAATCACCACTAATAATACAACAAAAAACACAGATCCCGACCCCGCTGCGCTCAGAAACACCGATCACAATATACAAGAATCATCCGATCAGGGAATCACAACGAGGAGGAAAGAAATCACCGCTAATAATACAATAAAAAACACAGATCCCCGGCCCCGCTGCGCTCAGAAACACCTGATCACAATATACAAGAATAATCCGATCAGGAGAAAAGAAATCACCGCTAATAATACAACAAAAAACACAGATCCCGACCCCGCTGCGCTCAGAAACACCCGATCACAATATACAAGAATCATCCGATCAGTGAATCACAACTAGGAGGAAAGAAATCACCGCTAATAATACAACAAAAAACACAGATCCCCGGGCCCGCTGCGCTCAGAAACACCCGATCACAATATACAACAATCATCCGATCAGTGAATCACAACTAGGAGGAAAGAAATCACCGCTAATAATACAACAAAAAACACAGATCCCCGGGCCCGCTGCGCTCAGAAACACCCGATCACAATATACAAGAATCATCCGATCAGTGAATCACAACTAGGAGGAAAGAAATCACCGCTAATAATACAACAAAAAAACACAGATCCCGGCCCCGCTGCGCTCAGAATCACCCGATCACAATATACAAGAATCATCCGATCAGTGAATCACAGCGAGGAGGAAAGAAATCACCGCTAATAATACAATAAAAAACACAGATCCCCGGCCCCGCTGCGCTCAGAAATACCCGATCACAATATACAAGAATCATCCGATCAGTGAATCATAACGAGGAGGAAAGAAATCACCGCTAATAATACAACAAAAAACACAGATCCCCGGCCCCACTGCGCTCAGAAACACCGAACACAATATACAAGAATCATCCGATCAGTGAATCATAACGAGGAGGAAAGAAATCACCGCTAATAATACAACAAAAACACAGATCCCCGGCCCCGCTGCGCTCAGAAACACCGATCACAATATACAAGAATCATCCGATCAGTGAATCACAACGAGGAGAAAAGAAATCACCGCTAATAATACAACAAAAAACACAGATCCCCGGCCCCGCTGCACTCAGAAACACCGAACACAATATACAAGAATCATCCGATCAGTGAATCACAACGAGGAGGAAAGAAATCACCGCTAATAATACAACAAAAAACACAGATCCCCGGCCCCGCTGCGCTCAGAAACACCCGATCACAACATACAAGAATCATCCGATCAATGAATCACAACGAGGAGGAAAGAAATCACCGCTAATAATACAACAAAAACACAGATCCCAGCCCCGTTGCGCTCAGAAACACCCGATCACAATATACAAGAATCATCCGATCAGTGAATCACACAACAAGGAGGAAAGAAATCACCGCTAATAATACAACAAAAAACACAGATCCCGACCCCGCTGCGCTCAGAAACACCCGATCACAATATACAAGAATCATCCGATCAGGAGAAAAGAAATCACCGCTAATAATACAACAAAAAACACAGATCCCCGGCCCCGCTGCGCTCAGAAACACCAGATCACAATATACAAGAATCATCCGATCAGTGAATCACAACGAGGAGGAAAGAAATCACCGCTAATAATACAACAAAACCACAGATCCCGGCCCCGCTGCGCTCAGAAACACCGATCACAATATACAAGAATCATCCGATCAGTGAATCACAGCGAGTAGGAAAGAAATCACCGCTAATAATACAACAAAAAACACAGATCCCCGGCCCCGCTGCGCTCAGAAACACCGATCACAATATACAAGAATCATCCGATCAGTGAATCACAACGAGGAGGAAAGAAATCACCGCTAATATTACAACAAAAAACACAGATCCCGGCCCCGCTGCGCTCAGAAACACCCGATCACAATATACAAGAATCATCCGACCAGAGAATCACAGCGAGGAAAGAAATCACCGCTAATAATACAACAAAAAACACAGATCCCCGGCCCCGCTGCGCTCAGAAACACCGATCACAATATACAAGAATCATCTGATCAGGAGAAAAGAAATCACCGCTAATAATACAACAAAAAAACACAGATCCCCGGCCCCGCTGCGCTCAGAAACACCCGATCACAACATACAAGAATCATCCGATCAGAGAATCACAACTAGGAGGAAAGAAATCACCGCTAATAATACAACAAAAAACACAGATCCCGGCCCGCTGCGCTCAGAAACACCCGATCACAATATACAAGAATCATCCGATCAGTGAATCACAACTAGGAGGAAAGAAATCACCACTAATAATACAACAAAAAACACAGATCCCGACCCCGCTGCGCTCAGAAACACCGATCACAATATACAAGAATCATCCGATCAGTGAATCACAACGAGTAGGAAAGAAATCACCGCTAATAATAAAACAAAAAACACAGATCCCGGCCCCGCTGCGCTCAGAAACACCGATCACAATATACAAGAATCATCCGATCAGTGAATCACAACGAGTAGGAAAGAAATCACCGCTAATAATAAAACAAAAAACACAGATCCCCGGCCCCGCTGCGCTCAGAAACACCCGATCACAACATACAAGAATCATCCGATCAGTGAATCACAACGAGGAGGAAAGAAATCACCGCTAATAATACAACAAAAAACACAGATCCCCGGCCCCGCTGCGCTCAGAAACACCGATCACAATATACAAGAATCATCCGATCAGTGAATCACAACTAGGAGGAAAGAAATCACCGCTAATAATACAACAAAAAACACAGATCCCCGGCCCCGCTGCGCTCAGAAACACCCGATCACAATATACAAGAATCATCCGATCAGTGAATCACAACGAGGAGGAAAGAAATCACCGCTAATAATACAATAAAAAACACAGATCCCCGGCCCCGCTGCGCTCAGAAACACCTGATCACAATATACAAGAATAATCCGATCAGGAGAAAAGAAATCACCGCTAATAATACAACAAAAAACACAGATCCCCGGGCCCGCTGCGCTCAGAAACACCCGATCACAATATACAAGAATCATCCGATCAGTGAATCACAACTAGGAGGAAAGAAATCACCGCTAATAATACAACAAAAAAACACAGATCCCGGCCCCGCTGCGCTCAGAATCACCCGATCACAATATACAAGAATCATCCGATCAGTGAATCACAGCGAGGAGGAAAGAAATCACCGCTAATAATACAATAAAAAACACAGATCCCCGGGCCCGCTGCGCTCAGAAACACCCGATCACAACATACAAGAATCATCCGATCAATGAATCACAACGAGGAGGAAAGAAATCACCGCTAATAATACAACAAAAACACAGATCCCAGCCCCGTTGCGCTCAGAAACACCCGATCACAATATACAAGAATCATCCGATCAGTGAATCACACAAGGAGGAAAGAAATCACCGCTAATAATACAACAAAAAACACAGATCCCGACCCCGCTGCGCTCAGAAACACCCGATCACAATATACAAGAATCATCCGATCAGGAGAAAAGAAATCACCGCTAATAATACAACAAAAAACACAGATCCCCGGCCCCGCTGCGCTCAGAAACACCCGATCACAATATACAAGAATCATCCGATCAGTGAATCACAACGAGGAGGAAAGAAATCACCGCAAATAATACAACAAAAAACACAGATCCCCGACCCCGCTGCGCTCAGAAACACCCGATCACAATATACAAGAATCATCCGATCAGTGAATCACAGCGAGTAGGAAAGAAATCACCGCTAATAATACAACAAAACCACAGATCCCGGCCCCGCTGCGCTCAGAAACACCGATCACAATATACAAGAATCATCCGATCAGTGAATCACAGCGAGTAGGAAAGAAATCACCGCTAATAATACAACAAAAAACACAGATCCCCGGCCCCGCTGCGCTCAGAAACACCGATCACAATATACAAGAATCATCCGATCAGTGAATCACAACGAGGAGGAAAGAAATCACCGCTAATATTACAACAAAAAACACAGATCCCGGCCCCGCTGCGCTCAGAAACACCCGATCACAATATACAAGAATCATCCGACCAGAGAATCACAGCGAGGAAAGAAATCACCGCTAATAATACAACAAAAAACACAGATCCCCGGCCCCGCTGCGCTCAGAAACACCGATCACAATATACAAGAATCATCTGATCAGGAGAAAAGAAATCACCGCTAATAATACAACAAAAAACACAGATCCCGGCCCCGCTGCGCTCAGAAACACCCGATCACAACATACAAGAATCATCCGATCAGAGAATCACAACTAGGAGGAAAGAAATCACCGCTAATAATACAACAAAAAACACAGATCCCGGCCCGCTGCGCTCAGAAACACCCGATCACAATATACAAGAATCATCCGATCAGTGAATCACAACGAGGAGGAAAGAAATCACCGCTAATAATACAACAAAAAACAAAGATCCCCGGCCCCGCTGCGCTCAGAAACACCGATCACAATATACAAGAATCATCCGATCAGTGAATCACAACGAGGAGGAAAGAAATCACCGCTAATAATACAACAAAAAACACAGATCCCCGGCCCCGCTGCGCTCAGAAATACCGATCACAATATACAAGAATCATCCGATCAATGAATCACAACGAGGAGGAAAGAAATCACCGCTAATAATACAACAAAAAACACAGATCCCGGCCCGCTGCGCTCAGAAACACCCGATCACAATATACAAGAATCATCCGATCAGTGAATCACAACTAGGAGGAAAGAAATCACCGCTAATAATACAACAAAAAACACAGATCCCGGCCCGCTGCGCTCAGAAACACCCGATCACAATATACAAGAATCATCCGATCAGTGAATGACAACTAGGAGGAAAGAAATCACCGCTAATAATACAACAAAAAACACAGATCCCCGGCCCCGCTGCGCTCAGAAACACCGATCACAATATACAAGAATCATCCGATCAGTGAATCACAACGATGAGGAAAGAAATCACCGCTAATAATACAACAAAAAACACAGATCCCCGGCCCCGCTGCGCTCAGAAATACCGATCACAATATACAAGAATCATCCGATCAGTGAATCACAACGAGGAGGAAAGAAATCACCGCTAATAATACAACAAAAAACACAGATCCCGGCCCGCTGCGCTCAGAAACACCCGATCACAATATACAAGAATCATCCGATCAGTGAATCACAACTAGGAGGAAAGAAATCACCGCTAATAATACAACAAAAAACACAGATCCCGGCCCGCTGCGCTCAGAAACACCCGATCACAATATACAAGAATCATCCGATCAGTGAATCACAACGAGGAGGAAAGAAATCACCGCTAATAATACAACAAAAAACACAGATCCCGACCCTGCTGCGCTCAGAAACACCGATCACAATATACAAGAATCATCTGATCAGTGAATCACAACGAGGAGGAAAGAAATCACCACTAATAATACAACAAAAAACACAGATCCCCGGCCCCGCTGCGCTCAGAAACACCGATCACAATATACAAGAATCATCCGATCAGGGAATCACAACGAGGAGGAAAGAAATCACCGCTAACAATAGAACAAAAAACACAGATCCCGACCCCGCTGCGCTCAGAAACACCGATCACAATATACAAGAATCATCCGATCAGTGAATCACAACTAGGAGGAAAGAAATCACCGCTAATAATACAACAAAAAACACAGATCCCCGACCCCGCTGCGCTCAGAAACACCCGATCACAATATACAAGAATCATCCGATCAGTGAATCACAGCGAGGAGGAAAGAAATCACCGCTAATAATACAATAAAAAACACAGATCCCCGGCCCCGCTGCGCTCAGAAACACCGATCACAATATACAAGAATCATCCGATCAGGAGAAAAGAAATCACCGCTAATAATACAACAAAAAACACAGATCCCGGCCCCGCTGCGCTCAGAAACACCCGATCACAATATACAAGAATCATCCGATCAGTGAATCACAACTAGGAGGAAAGAAATCACCACTAATAATACAACAAAAAACACAGATCCCGACCCTGCTGCGCTCAGAAACACCGATCACAATATACAAGAATCATCTGATCAGTGAATCACAACGAGGAGGAAAGAAATCACCACTAATAATACAACAAAAAACACAGATCCCGGCCCCGCTGCGCTCAGAAACACCCGATCACAACATACAAGAATCATCCGATCAGTGAATCACAATGAAGAGGAAAGAAATCACCGCTAATAATACAACAAAAAACACAGATCCCGGCCCCGCTGCGCTCAGAAACACCCGATCACAATATACAAGAATCATCCGATCAGTGAATCACAGCGAGGAGGAAAGAAATCACCGCTAATAATACAACAAAAAACACAGATCCCAGCCCCGCTGCGCTCAGAAACACCCGATCACAATATACAAGAATCATCCGATCAGTGAATCACAACGAGGAGGAAAGAAATCACCACTAATAATACAACAAAAAACACAGATCCCGGCCCCGCTGCGCTCAGAAACACCGATCACAATATACAAGAATCATCCGATCAGTGAATCACAATGAAGAGGAAAGAAATCACCGCTAATAATACAACAAAAAACACAGATCCCCGACCCCGCTGCGCTCAGAAACACCCGATCACAATATACAAGAATCATCCGATCAGTGAATCACAGCGAGGAGGAAAGAAATCACCGCTAATAATACAACAAAAAACACAGATCCCAGCCCCGCTGCGCTCAGAAACACCCGATCACAACATACAAGAATCATCCGATCAGTGAATCACAATGAAGAGGAAAGAAATCACCGCTAATAATACAACAAAAAACACAGATCCCGGCCCCGCTGCGCTCAGAAACACCCGATCACAACATACAAGAATCATCCGATCAGTGAATCACAATGAAGAGGAAAGAAATCACCGCTAATAATACAACAAAAAACACAGATCCCCGACCCCGCTGCGCTCAGAAACACCCGATCACAATATACAAGAATCATCCGATCAGTGAATCACAGCGAGGAGGAAAGAAATCACCGCTAATAATACAACAAAAAACACAGATCCCAGCCCCGCTGCGCTCAGAAACACCCGATCACAATATACAAGAATCATCCGATCAGTGAATCACAGCGAGTAGGAAAGAAATCACCGCTAATAATAAAACAAAAAACACAGATCCCCGGCCCCGCTGCGCTCAGAAACACCCGATCACAATATACAAGAATCATCCGATCAGAGAATCACAACTAGGAGGAAAGAAATCACCGCTAATAATACAACAAAAAACACAGATCCCGGCCCGCTGCGCTCAGAAACACCGATCACAATATACAAGAATCATCCGATCAGTGAATCACAGCGAGTAGGAAAGAAATCACCGCTAATAATACAACAAAAAACACAGATCCCCGGCCCCGCTGCGCTCAGAAACACCCGATCACAATATACAAGAATCATCCGATCAGTGAATCACAACTAGGAGGAAAGAAATCACCGCTAATAATACAACAAAAAACACAGATCCCGGCCCCGCTGCGCTCAGAAACACCCGATCACAATATACAAGAATCATCCGATCAGAGAATCACAACTAGGAGGAAAGAAATCACCACTAATAATACAACAAAAAACACAGATCCCGGCCCCGCTGCGCTCAGAAACACCCGATCACAATATACAAGAATCATCCGATCAGTGAATCACAGCGAGGAAAGAAATCACCGCTAATAATACAACAAAAAACACAGATCCCGGCCCCGCTGCGCTCAGAAACACCCGATCACAATATACAAGAATCATCCGATCAGTGAATCACAGCGAGGAAAGAAATCACCGCTAATAATACAACAAAAAACACAGATCCCGGCCCCGCTGCGCTCAGAAACACCCGATCACAATATACAAGAATCATCCGACCAGAGAATCACAACTAGGAGGAAAGAAATCACCGCTAATAATACAACAAAAAACACAGATCCCGGCCCCGTTGCGCTCAGAAACACCGATCACAATATACAAGAATCATCCGATCAGTGAATCACAACGAGGAGGAAAGAAATCACCGCAAATAATACAACAAAAAACACAGATCCCGGCCCCGCTGCGCTCAGAAACACCGATCACAATATACAAGAATCATCCGATCAGTGAATCACAACGAGGAGGAAAGTAATCACCGCAAATAATACAACAAAAAACACAGATCCCGGCCCGCTGCGCTCAGAAACACCCGATCACAATATACAAGAATCATCCGATCAGTGAATCACAGCGAGGAAAGAAATCACCGCTAATAATACAACAAAAAACACAGATCCCGGCCCCGCTGCGCTCAGAAACACCCGATCACAATATACAAGAATCATCCGACCAGAGAATCACAACTAGGAGGAAAGAAATCACCGCTAATAATACAACAAAAAACACAGATCCCGGCCCCGTTGCGCTCAGAAACACCGATCACAATATACAAGAATCATCCGATCAGTGAATCACAACGAGGAGGAAAGAAATCACCGCAAATAATACAACAAAAAACACAGATCCCGGCCCCGCTGCGCTCAGAAACACCGATCACAATATACAAGAATCATCCGATCAGTGAATCACAACGAGGAGGAAAGAAATCACCACTAATAATACAACAAAAACACAGATCCCGGCCCCGCTGCGCTCAGAAACACCGATCACAATATACAAGAATCATCCGATCAGTGAATCACAACGAGGAGGAAAGTAATCACCGCAAATAATACAACAAAAAACACAGATCCCGGCCCGCTGCGCTCAGAAACACCCGATCACAATATACAAGAATCATCCGATCAGTGAATCACAACGAGGAGGAAAGAAAAAGCAGAAACCAGGAGCAACAGCAAGATCAACACATCACAAATATAATATATAGATTCACAACCCCCATCCTCCTCCTCCTCCCCCGGTATATAACCCCCATCCTCCTCCCCCGGTATATAACCCCCATCCTCCTCCTCCTCCCCCGGTATATAACCCCCATCCTCCTCCTCCTCCCCCGGTATATAACCCCCATCCTCCTCCTCTTCCCCCGGTATATAACCCCCATCTTCCTCCTCCTCCCCCGGTATATAGCCCCCATCCTCCTCCTCCTCCCCCGGTATATAACCCCCATCCTCCTCCTCCTCCCCCGGTATATAACCCCCATCCTCCTCCTCCCCCGGTATATAACCCCCATTCTCCTCCTCCCCCGGTATATAACCCCCATCCTCCTCCTCCTCCCCCGGTATATAACCCCCATCCTCCTCCTCCTCCCCCGGTATATAACCCCCATCCTCCTCCTCCTCCCCCGGTATATAACCCCCATCCTCCTCCCCCGGTATATAACCCCCATCCTCCTCCTCCTCCCCCGGTATATAACCCCCATCCTCCTCCTCCTCCCCGGTATATAACCCCCATCCTCCTCCTCCCCGGTATATAACCCCCATCCTCCTCCTCCCCCGGTATATAACCCCCATCCTCCTCCTCCTCCCCAGGTATATAACCCCCATCCTCCTCCTCCTCCCCGGTATATAACCCCCATCCTCCTCCTCCTCCCCGGTATATAACCCCCATCCTCCTCCTCCTCCCCGGTATATAACCCCCATCCTCCTCCTCCTCCCCGGTATATAACCCCCATCCTCCTCCTCCTCCCCGGTATATAACCCCCATCCTCCTCCTCCTCCCCGGTATATAACCCCCATCCTCCTCCTCCCCGGTATATAACCCCCATCCTCCTCCTCCTCCCCGGTATATAACCCCCATCCTCCTCCTCCTCCCCGGTATATAACCCCCATCCTCCTCCTCCCCGGTATATAACCCCCATCCTCCTCCTCCTCCCCGGTATATAACCCCCATCCTCCTCCTCCCCCGGTATATAACCCCCATCCTCCTCCTCCTCCCCGGTATATAACCCCCATCCTCCTCCTCCTCCCCGGTATATAACCCCCATCCTCCTCCTCCCCGGTATATAACCCCCATCCTCCTCCTCCCCGGTATATAACCCCCATCCTCCTCCTCCTCCCCGGTATATAACCCCCATCCTCCTCCTCCCCCGGTATATAACCCCCATCCTCCTCCTCCTCCCCGGTATATAACCCCCATCCTCCTCCTCCTCCCCGGTATATAACCCCCATCCTCCTCCTCCCCGGTATATAACCCCCATCCTCCTCCTCCTCCCCGGTATATAACCCCCATCCTCCTCCTCCCCCGGTATATAACCCCCATCCTCCTCCTCCTCCCCGGTATATAACCCCCATCCTCCTCCTCCCCGGTATATAACCCCCATCCTCCTCCTCCCCGGTATATAACCCCCATCCTCCTCCTCCCCCGGTATATAACCCCCATCCTCCTCCTCCTCCCCCGGTATATAACCCCCATCCTCCTCCTCCTCCCCGGTATATAACCCCCATCCTCCTCCTCCTCCCCGGTATATAACCCCCATCCTCCTCCTCCCCGGTATATAACCCCCATCCTCCTCCTCCCCCGGTATATAACCCCCATCCTCCTCCTCCTCCCCCGGTATATAACCCCCATCCTCCTCCTCCTCCCCGGTATATAACCCCCATCCTCCTCCTCCTCCCCGGTATATAACCCCCATCCTCCTCCTCCCCGGTATATAACCCCCATCCTCCTCCTCCCCCGGTATATAACCCCCATCCTCCTCCTCCTCCCCGGTATATAACCCCCATCCTCCTCCTCCTCCCCGGTATATAACCCCCATCCTCCTCCTCCTCCCCCGGTATATAGCCCCCATCCTCCTCCTCCTCCTCCCCGGTATATAACCCCCATCCTCCTCGGTATATAACCCCCATCCTCCTCCTCCTCCCCGGTATATAACCCCCATCCTCCTCCTCCTCCTCCTCCCCGGTATATAACCCCCATCCTCCTCCTCCTCCCCGGTATATAACCCCCATCCTCCTCCTCCTCCTCCCCGGTATATAACCCCCATCCTCCTCGGTATATAACCCCCATCCTCCTCCTCCTCCCCGGTATATAACCCCCATCCTCCTCCTCCTCCCCGGTATATAACCCCCATCCTCCTCCCCGGTATATAACCCCCATCCTCCTCCTCCTCCTCCCCGGTATATAACCCCCATCCTCCTCCTCCTCCTCCTCCCCGGTATATAACCCCCATCCTCCTCGGTATATAACCCCCATCCTCCTCCTCCTCCCCGGTATATAACCCCCATCCTCCTCCTCCCCGGTATATAACCCCCATCCTCCTCCTCCTCCGCTGTTCCTCACCTGTGAATAATGATCGTGTTCGCGGTGAATTCAAATCCACTTCCGGAACCTGTGGTCACGTGACCAGTGACAAATGCTACCGCAGCGACACCAGTGGCCGAGAGCAGGAACTGCATCCGGAACCACAGCGAGGAGCGGCCGGCGGTGGAGAAGCTGAAGTGTCTGCGCTCCTGATTGGTATGACGTCACGTCCCTGTGGTCACGTGGGTAGTTGTGGTCTCGCTTAGTATGGGAGGGTTGTGGAGCTGGAGCGCCCTCTGTCGGCTGCTCCCGTGCACTGCATGAGGAGCCGAGGAGGACGACAGCGCGGTGTATGAGCTGTGAGGGGCGGAAATCCGGGGGGATACAGGCTGAGTCACGGGGGTATATAGAGGGGGTATAGCGAGGTAGATATAATGAAGGGGTATAAAACCGTATAATGAGGTAGATATAATGAGGGGGTATAATGAGGTAGATATAATGAGGGGGGTATAGTGAGGTAGATATAATGAGGGGGGTATAATGAGGTAGATATAATGAGGGGGGTATAGTGAGGTAGATATAATGAGAGGGTATAATGAGGTAGATATAATGAGAGGGTATAATGAGGTAGATATAATGAGAGGGTATAATGAGGTAGATATAATGAGAGGGTATAATGAGGTAGATATAATGAGGGGGGTATAGTGAGGTAGATATAATGAGAGGGTATAATGAGGTAGATATAATGAGAGGGGTATAGTGAGGTAGATATAATGAGGGGGGTATAGTGAGGTAGATATAATGAGAGGGTATAATGAGGTAGATATAATGAGAGGGTATAATGAGGTAGATATAATGAGGGGGTATAATGAGGTAGATATAATGAGAGGGTATAATGAGGTAGATATAATGAGAGGGTATAATGAGGTAGATATAATGAGGGGGGTATAGTGAGGTAGATATAATGAGGGGGGTATAGTGAGGTAGATATAATGAGAGGGTATAATGAGGTAGATATAATGAGAGGGGTATAGTGAGGTAGATATAATGAGGGGGGTATAGTGAGGTAGATATAATGAGAGGGTATAATGAGGTAGATATAATGAGAGGGTATAATGAGGTAGATATAATGAGGGGGGTATAATGAGGTAGATATAATGAGGGGGGTATAATGAGGTAGATATAATGAGGGGGGTATAATGAGGTAGATATAATGAGAGGGGTATAGTGAGGTAGATATAATGAGAGGGTATAATGAGGTAGATATAATGAGAGGGTATAATGAGGTAGATATAATGAGAGGGGTATAATGAGGTAGATATAATGAGAGGGTATAATGAGGTAGATATAATGAGGGGGGTATAATGAGGTAGATATAATGAGAGGGTATAATGAGGTAGATATAATGAGGGGGGTATAATGAGGTAGATATAATGAGGGGGTATAGTGAGGTAGATATAATGAGGGGGTATAGTGAGGTAGATATAATGAGGGGGGTATAATGAGGTAGATATAGTGAGGGGGTATAATGAGGTAGATATAATGAGAGGGTATAATGAGGTAGATATAATGAGGGGGGTATAATGAGGTAGATATAATGAGGGGGTATAGTGAGGTAGATATAATGAGGGGGTATAGAGAGGTAGATATAATGAGGGGGGTATAATGAGGTAGATATAGTGAGGGGGTATAATGAGGTAGATATAATGAGAGGGTATAATGAGGTAGATATAATGAGGGGGGTATAATGAGGTAGATATAATGAGGGGGGTATAGTGAGGTAGATATAATGAGAGGGTATAATGAGGTAGATATAATGAGGGGGTATAATGAGGTAGATATAATGAGGGGGGTATAGTGAGGTAGATATAATGAGAGGGGTATAGTGAGGTAGATATAATGAGGGGGGTATAGTGAGGTAGATATAATGAGAGGGTATAATGAGGTAGATATAATGAGGGGGTATAATGAGGTAGATATAATGAGAGGGTATAATGAGGTAGATATAATGAGAGGGTATAATGAGGTAGATATAATGAGAGGGGTATAGTGAGGTAGATATAATGAGGGGGGTATAGTGAGGTAGATATAATGAGAGGGTATAATGAGGTAGATATAATGAGAGGGTATAATGAGGTAGATATAATGAGAGGGGTATAGTGAGGTAGATATAATGAGGGGGGTATAGTGAGGTAGATATAATGAGAGGGTATAATGAGGTAGATATAATGAGAGGGTATAATGAGGTAGATATAATGAGAGGGGTATAGTGAGGTAGATATAATGAGGGGGGTATAGTGAGGTAGATATAATGAGAGGGTATAATGAGGTAGATATAATGAGGGGGTATAATGAGGTAGATATAATGAGAGGGTATAATGAGGTAGATATAATGAGAGGGTATAATGAGGTAGATATAATGAGGGGGGTATAATGAGGTAGATATAATGAGAGGGTATAATGAGGTAGATATAATGAAGGGGTATAATGAGGTAGATATAATGAGGGGGGTATAGTGAGGTAGATATAATGAGAGGGTATAATGAGGTAGATATAATGAGGGGGTATAATGAGGTAGATATAATGAGAGGGGTATAGTGAGGTAGATATAATGAGGGGGTATAGTGAGGTAGATATAATGAGGGGGGTATAGTGAGGTAGATATAATGAGAGGGTATAATGAGGTAGATATAATGAGGGGGTATAATGAGGTAGATATAATGAGAGGGGTATAGTGAGGTAGATATAATGAGGGGGGTATAGTGAGGTAGATATAATGAGAGGGTATAATGAGGTAGATATAATGAGGGGGTATAATGAGGTAGATATAATGAGAGGGTATAATGAGGTAGATATAATGAGAGGGGTATAATGAGGTAGATATAATGAGGGGGTATAATGAGGTAGATATAATGAGAGGGTATAATGAGGTAGATATAATGAGGGGGTATAATGAGGTAGATATAATGAGAGGGGTATAGTGAGGTAGATATAATGAGGGGGGTATAGTGAGGTAGATATAATGAGGTAGATATAATGAGAGGGTATAATGAGGTAGATATAATGAGAGGGTATAATGAGGTAGATATAATGAGGGGGGTATAATGAGGTAGATATAATGAGGGGGGTATAGTGAGGTAGATATAATGAGAGGGTATAATGAGGTAGATATAATGAGGGGGTATAATGAGGTAGATATAATGAGGGGGGTATAGTGAGGTAGATATAATGAGAGGGGTATAGTGAGGTAGATATAATGAGGGGGTATAGTGAGGTAGATATAATGAGAGGGTATAATGAGGTAGATATAATGAGGGGGTATAATGAGGTAGATATAATGAGAGGGTATAATGAGGTAGATATAATGAGAGGGTATAATGAGGTAGATATAATGAGAGGGTATAATGAGGTAGATATAATGAGAGGGGTATAGTGAGGTAGATATAATGAGGGGGGTATAGTGAGGTAGATATAATGAGAGGGTATAATGAGGTAGATATAATGAGAGGGTATAATGAGGTAGATATAATGAGAGGGGTATAGTGAGGTAGATATAATGAGGGGGGTATAGTGAGGTAGATATAATGAGAGGGTATAATGAGGTAGATATAATGAGAGGGTATAATGAGGTAGATATAATGAGAGGGGTATAGTGAGGTAGATATAATGAGGGGGGTATAGTGAGGTAGATATAATGAGAGGGTATAATGAGGTAGATATAATGAGGGGGTATAATGAGGTAGATATAATGAGAGGGTATAATGAGGTAGATATAATGAGAGGGTATAATGAGGTAGATATAATGAGAGGGGTATAGTGAGGTAGATATAATGAGGGGGGTATAGTGAGGTAGATATAATGAGAGGGTATAATGAGGTAGATATAATGAGAGGGTATAATGAGGTAGATATAATGAGAGGGGTATAGTGAGGTAGATATAATGAGGGGGGTATAGTGAGGTAGATATAATGAGAGGGTATAGTGAGGTAGATATAATGAGGGGGTATAATGAGGTAGATATAATGAGAGGGTATAATGAGGTAGATATAATGAGAGGGGTATAATGAGGTAGATATAATGAGGGGGGTATAGTGAGGTAGATATAATGAGGGGGGTATAGTGAGGTAGATATAATGAGAGGGTATAGTGAGGTAGATATAATGAGGGGGTATAATGAGGTAGATATAATGAGAGGGTATAATGAGGTAGATATAATGAGGGGGGTATAATGAGGTAGATATAATGAGAGGGTATAATGAGGTAGATATAATGAGAGGGTATAATGAGGTAGATATAATGAGGGGGGTATAATGAGGTAGATATAATGAGGGGGGTATAATGAGGTAGATATAATGAGGGGGGTATAGTGAGGTAGATATAATGAGAGGGTATAATGAGGTAGATATAATGAGGGGGTATAATGAGGTAGATATAATGAGAGGGTATAATGAGGTAGATATAATGAGGGGGGTATAGTGAGGTAGATATAATGAGAGGGTATAATGAGGTAGATATAATGAGGGGGTATAATGAGGTAGATATAATGAGAGGGGTATAGTGAGGTAGATATAATGAGGGGGGTATAGTGAGGTAGATATAATGAGAGGGTATAATGAGGTAGATATAATGAGGGGGTATAATGAGGTAGATATAATGAGAGGGTATAATGAGGTAGATATAATGAGAGGGTATAATGAGGTAGATATAATGAGAGGGGTATAGTGAGGTAGATATAATGAGGGGGGTATAGTGAGGTAGATATAATGAGAGGGTATAATGAGGTAGATATAATGAGAGGGTATAATGAGGTAGATATAATGAGAGGGGTATAGTGAGGTAGATATAATGAGGGGGGTATAGTGAGGTAGATATAATGAGAGGGTATAATGAGGTAGATATAATGAGGGGGTATAATGAGGTAGATATAATGAGAGGGTATAATGAGGTAGATATAATGAGAGGGTATAATGAGGTAGATATAATGAGAGGGGTATAATGAGGTAGATATAATGAGGGGGGTATAGTGAGGTAGATATAATGAGGGGGGTATAGTGAGGTAGATATAATGAGAGGGTATAGTGAGGTAGATATAATGAGGGGGTATAATGAGGTAGATATAATGAGAGGGTATAATGAGGTAGATATAATGAGGGGGGTATAATGAGGTAGATATAATGAGAGGGTATAATGAGGTAGATATAATGAGAGGGTATAATGAGGTAGATATAATGAGGGGGGTATAATGAGGTAGATATAATGAGGGGGGTATAATGAGGTAGATATAATGAGGGGGGTATAGTGAGGTAGATATAATGAGAGGGTATAATGAGGTAGATATAATGAGGGGGTATAATGAGGTAGATATAATGAGAGGGTATAATGAGGTAGATATAATGAGGGGGGTATAGTGAGGTAGATATAATGAGAGGGTATAATGAGGTAGATATAATGAGGGGGTATAATGAGGTAGATATAATGAGAGGGGTATAGTGAGGTAGATATAATGAGGGGGGTATAGTGAGGTAGATATAATGAGGGTATAATGAGGTAGATATAATGAGGGGGTATAATGAGGTAGATATAATGAGAGGGTATAATGAGGTAGATATAATGAGAGGGTATAATGAGGTAGATATAATGAGAGGGGTATAGTGAGGTAGATATAATGAGGGGGGTATAGTGAGGTAGATATAATGAGAGGGTATAATGAGGTAGATATAATGAGAGGGTATAATGAGGTAGATATAATGAGAGGGGTATAGTGAGGTAGATATAATGAGGGGGGTATAGTGAGGTAGATATAATGAGAGGGTATAATGAGGTAGATATAATGAGGGGGTATAATGAGGTAGATATAATGAGAGGGTATAATGAGGTAGATATAATGAGAGGGGTATAATGAGGTAGATATAATGAGGGGGGTATAGTGAGGTAGATATAATGAGGGGGGTATAGTGAGGTAGATATAATGAGAGGGTATAATGAGGTAGATATAATGAGGGGGTATAATGAGGTAGATATAATGAGAGGGTATAATGAGGTAGATATAATGAGGGGGGTATAATGAGGTAGATATAATGAGGGTATAATGAGGTAGATATAATGAGAGGGTATAATGAGGTAGATATAATGAGGGGGGTATAATGAGGTAGATATAATGAGGGGGGTATAATGAGGTAGATATAATGAGGGGGGTATAGTGAGGTAGATATAATGAGAGGGTATAATGAGGTAGATATAATGAGGGGGTATAATGAGGTAGATATAATGAGAGGGTATAATGAGGTAGATATAATGAGGGGGGTATAGTGAGGTAGATATAATGAGGGAGGTATAGTGAGGTAGATATAATGAGAGGGTATAATGAGGTAGATATAATGAGGGGGGTATAGTGAGGTAGATATAATGAGGGAGGTATAGTGAGGTAGATATAATGAGAGGGTATAATGAGGTAGATATAATGAGGGAGGTATAGTGAGGGGGGTATAGTGAGGTAGATATAATGAGGGGGTATAATGAGGTAGATATAATGAGGGGGGTATAATGAGGTAGATATAATGAGGGGGGTATAGTGAGGTAGATATAATGAGAGGGTATAATGAGGTAGATATAATGAGGGGGGTATAATGAGGTAGATATAATGAGGGGGGTATAATGAGGTAGATATAATGAGAGGGTATAATGAGGTAGATATAATGAGAGGGTATAATGAGGTAGATATAATGAGAGGGTATAATGAGGTAGATATAATGAGGGGGGTATAGTGAGGTAGATATAATGAGGGAGGTATAGTGAGGTAGATATAATGAGAGGGTATAATGAGGTAGATATAATGAGGTAGATATAATGAGGGGGGTATAGTGAGGTAGATATAATGAGGGGGTATAATGAGGTAGATATAATGAGGGGGGTATAATGAGGTAGATATAATGAGGGGGGTATAGTGAGGTAGATATAATGAGAGGGTATAATGAGGTAGATATAATGAGGGGGGTATAATGAGGTAGATATAATGAGGGGGGTATAATGAGGTAGATATAATGAGAGGGTATAATGAGGTAGATATAATGAGAGGGTATAATGAGGTAGATATAATGAGAGGGTATAATGAGGTAGATATAATGAGGGGGGTATAGTGAGGTAGATATAATGAGGGAGGTATAGTGAGGTAGATATAATGAGAGGGTATAATGAGGTAGATATAATGAGGGAGGTATAGTGAGGGGGGTATAGTGAGGTAGATATAATGAGGGGGTATAATGAGGTAGATATAATGAGGGGGGTATAATGAGGTAGATATAATGAGGGGGGTATAGTGAGGTAGATATAATGAGAGGGTATAATGAGGTAGATATAATGAGGGGGGTATAATGAGGTAGATATAATGAGGGGGGTATAATGAGGTAGATATAATGAGAGGGTATAATGAGGTAGATATAATGAGAGGGTATAATGAGGTAGATATAATGAGAGGGTATAATGAGGTAGATATAATGAGGGGGGTATAGTGAGGTACATATAATGAGGGAGGTATAGTGAGGTAGATATAATGAGAGGGTATAATGAGGTAGATATAATGAGGTAGATATAATGAGGGGGGTATAGTGAGGTAGATATAATGAGGGGGTATAATGAGGTAGATATAATGAGGGGGGTATAATGAGGTAGATATAATGAGGGGGGTATAGTGAGGTAGATATAATGAGAGGGTATAATGAGGTAGATATAATGAGGGGGGTATAATGAGGTAGATATAATGAGGGGGGTATAATGAGGTAGATATAATGAGAGGGTATAATGAGGTAGATATAATGAGAGGGTATAATGAGGTAGATATAATGAGAGGGTATAATGAGGTAGATATAATGAGGGGGGTATAGTGAGGTAGATATAATGAGGGAGGTATAGTGAGGTAGATATAATGAGAGGGTATAATGAGGTAGATATAATGAGGGGAGTATAGTGAGGTAGATATAATGAGAGGGTATAATGAGGTAGATATAATGAGGGGGGTATAGTGAGGTAGATATAATGAGAGGGTATAATGAGGTAGATATAATGAGGGGGGTATAATGAGGTAGATATAATGAGGGGGGTATAGTGAGGTAGATATAATGAGAGGGTATAATGAGGTAGATATAATGAGAGGGTATAATGAGGTAGATATAATGAGAGGGTATAATGAGGTAGATATAATGAGGGGGGTATAGTGAGGTAGATATAATGAGGGAGGTATAGTGAGGTAGATATAATGAGGGGTATAATGAGGTAGATATAATGAGGGAGGAATAGTGAGGTAGATATAATGAGGGGGGTATAATGAGGTAGATATAATGAGGGAGGTATAGTGAGGTAGATATAATGAGGGGTATAATGAGGTAGATATAATGTGGGGGGTATAATGAGGTAAATATAATGAGGGGGGTATAATGAGGTAGATATAATGAGGGGGGTATAATGAGGTAGATATAATGAGGGAGGTATAGTGAGGTAGATATAATGAGGGGTATAATGAGGTAGATATAATGAGGGGGGTATAATGAGGTTGATATAATGAGGGGGGTATAATGAGGTAGATATAATGAGGGGGTATAATGAGGTAGATATAATGAGAGGGTATAATGAGGTAGATATAATGAGGGAGGTATAGTGAGGTAGATATAATGAGGGGGGTATAGTGAGGTAGATATAATGAGGTAGATATAATGAGGTAGATATAATGAGGGGGGTATAATGAGGTAGATATAATGAGGGGGTATAATGAGGTAGATATAATGAAGGGGTATAATGAGGTAGATATAATGAGGTGGTAAAATGAGGTAGGTATAATTAGGGGGGTATAATGAGGTAGATATAATGAAGGGGTATAATGAGGTAGATATAATGAGGGAGGTATAGTGAGGTAGATATAATGAGGGGGGTATAGTGAGGTAGATATAATGAGGGGGGTATAGTGAGGTAGATATAATGAAGGGGTATAATGAGGTAGATATAATGAGGTGGTAAAATGAGGTAGATATAATGAGGGGGTATAATGAGGTAGATATAATGAGGTAGATATAATGAGGGGGGTATAGTGAGGTAGATATAATGAGGGGGTATAATGAGGTAGATATAATGAGGTGGTAAAATGAGGTAGATATAATGAGGTGGTAAAATGAGGTAGATATAATGAGGGGGTATAATGAGGTAGATATAATGAGGTAGATATAATGAGGGGGGTATAGTGAGGTAGATATAATGAGGGGGTATAATGAGGTAGATATAATGAGGTGGTAAAATGAGGTAGATATAATGAGGGGGGTATAATGAGGTAGATATAATGAGGTAGATATAATGAGGGGGGTATAGTGAGGTAGATATAATGAGGGGGTATAATGAGGTAGATATAATGAGGTAGATATAATGAGGGGGGTATAGTGAGGTAGATATAATGAGGGGGTATAATGAGGTAGATATAATGAGGGGGGTATAATGAGGTAGATATAATGAGGGAGTATAATGAGGTAGATATAATGAGGGGGGTATAATGAGGTAGATATAATGAGGGGGGTATAATGAGGTAGATATAATGAGGGGGGTATAATGAGGTAGATATAATGAGGGGTATGATGAGGTAGATATAATGAGGGGGTATAATGAGGTAGATATAATGAGGGGGGTATAATGAGGTAGATATAATGAGGGGGGTATAATGAGGTTGATATAATGAGGGGGGTATAATGAGGTAGATATAATGAGGGGGGTATAATGAGGTTGATATAATGAGGGGGGTATAGTGAGGTAGATATAATGAGGGGGTATAATGAGGTAGATATAATGAGGGGTATAATGAGGTAGATATAATGAGGGGGGTATAGTGAGGTAGATATAATGAGGGGGTATAATGAGGTAGATATAATGAGGGGGGTATAATGAGGTAGATATAATGAGGGGGTATAATGAGGTAGATATAATGAGGGGGGTATAATGAGGTAGATATAATGTAGATATAATGAGGTAGATATAATGAGGGTAGATATAATGAGGTAGATGTAATGAGGGAGGTATAATGAGGTAGATATAATAGGGGGGTATAATGAGGTAGATATAATGAGGGGGTATAGTGAGGTAGATATAATCAGGGGGTATAGTGAGGTAGATATAGTGAGTGGGTATAATGAGGTAGGTATAATGAGGGGTATAGTGAGGTAGATATAATGAGGGGGTATAGTGAGGTAGATAAAATGAGGGAGGTATAGTGAAGTAGATATAATGAGGGGGTATAATGAGGTAGATATAATGAGGGGGTATAATGAGGTAGATATAATGAGGGGGTATAATGAGGTCGATATAATGAGGGGGTATAATGAGGTAGATATAATGAGGGGGGTATAATGAGGTAGATATAATGAGGGGGGTATGATGAGGTAGATATAATGAGGGGGTATAATGAGGTAGATATAATGAGGGGGGTATAATGAGGTTGATATAATGAGGGGGGTATAGTGAGGTAGATATAATGAGGGGGTATAATGAGGTAGATATAATGAGGGGTATAATGAGGTAGATATTAAGAGGGGGGTATAGTGAGGTAGATATAATGAGGGGGTATAATGAGGTAGATATAATGAGGTAGATATAATGAGGGGGTATAATGAGGTAGATATAATGAGGGGGGTATAATGAGGTAGATATAATGAGGGGGTATAATGAGGTAGATATAATGAGGTTGATATAATGAGGGGGGTATAGTGAGGTAGATATAATGAGGGGGTATAATGAGGTAGATATAATGAGGGGGGTATAATGAGGTAGATATAATGAGGGGGGTATAATGAGGTAGATATAATGAGGTAGATATAATGAGGGGGGTATAATGAGGGTAGATATAATGAGGTAGATGTAATGAGGGAGGTATAATGAGGTAGATATAATAGGGGGGTATAATGAGGTAGATATAATGAGGGGGTATAGTGAGGTAGATATAATGAGGGGGTATAGTGAGGTAGATATAGTGAGTGGGTATAATGAGGTAGATATAATGAGGGGTATAGTGAGGTAGATATAATGAGGGGGGTATAGTGAGGTAGATATAATGAGGGAGGTATAGTGAAGTAGATATAATGAGGGGGTATAATGAGGTAGATATAATGAGGGGGTATAATGAGGTAGATATAATGAGGGGGGTATAATAAGGTAGATATAATGAGGGGGGTATAGTGAGGTAGATATAATGAGGGGGTATAATGAGGTAGATAAAATGAGGGGGGTATAATGAGGTAGATATAATGAGGTGGATATAATGAGGGGGGTATAATGAGGTAGATATAATGAGGGGGGTATAATGAGGTAGATATGAGGGGGGTATAGTGAGGTAGATATAATGAGGTAGATATAATGAAAGGGGTATAGAGAGGCTACCTCCTGAAGCTGGAAACAAAGCTCTTCACCCAGTGTCAGACCATCGGAGGTGGAGACCTCCACCGAGGAGACCACCAAGCCCACACAGATACATGCAGAGCAGAGATAGGGATGAGATAATAAACCTGCTCAATGCACTGCGCAGAATAATAATGTGACTGGATGGAACCAAGCACCGCTATAAAACTGTCAGAAATCCAGTTTGTCCCACACAGCCATACTCATTACAAGGTATATACACACAAACCACACAGAAGAATGTCTTCACTTACAATCAGCAGCTGGAATATCCAGGGTCTCAACGCCTCAACCTTTGGATCTAAAACAAAGGACCCTGATTTTATACAAAGTATGAAAAATATAGACATTCAGATCCTCCTGGAAACATGGACCAGAGCCGAAAACGAATCCCTGGTGCCTATTGGATACAAGGAATTCTTGGTCCATGCCCAGAAAAATAAAAACATCAAACAGGGCCAGGGCTCAGGAGGAGTAGCGCTCTGGTATAAAGAGGAGCTCCACCAGTACATCAAACCGGTGAAGAAAGGAGACAGCCACATATGGATCAGAATCAGCAGCTCCATCCTCACCTGTCAGTCTGATGTCCACCTCTGTGCCACCTATATACCACCGCCAGAGTCCCCCTACTTCAATCCAGACTGCTTCGAGATCTTACAAAGAGAAGCCGCCCATTATCAGGCCCTGGGCAAAGTTCTCATCTTTGGAGACCTCAATGCAAGAACAGGGAGAGAGAGAGACTTCCTGACCACGGATGGAAACATCTACATACTTGGAGCAGAGAATGACGGCCAAGACCCTGTACACACTGAGAGAAACAGCTATGACAGTACAGTCAACAAAAGTGGCAGAAAGCTCCTGAACGTATGTAAAAGTTTAGGACTTCATATCCTTAATGGACGAAGCAAGGGTGACTCCTTAGGAAGGTATACACTAAACTCCCATGTAGGGAGGAGTGTAGTTGATTACGCCATTACAGACCTGAACCTGGCAGATGTCAGCGCCTTCATAGTCACCCCACAAACGCACCTGTCAGACCACAGCCAACTTCTTCTGTACATGAAATCTACAGAGAAACCATCCACTCAGAAGCTACAGCAGAGCGGCCTCTTCACCCGGCCTCCATCCTATAAATGGTCCAAAATGTCGGCACTAAGATATAAAGAAGCTTCCAGCAGACCTGAAATACAGCGGATGCTCCACCACTTCTACAACCTTGAGTACATGCCAAACCCAGAGGGAGTGAACCAAGCAGCAAAGGACCTCAACAATATATTCTACGCAATGGCCAGACTGTCCGACCTTAAAAAAGTCGACTACAAGAGACCAAAAGAAACACAGGTCAATGGCTGGTTTGACAGAGAATGTAAAGCTGGACGGAAGACCCTGAGAACAGCCTCCAACAAGAAACACAGAGACCCCAACCACCTGGGTCTGAGGGAAGCCTATGACTCCATACAAAAGCAGTACAAAACCATCCTCAGGAGGAAGAAGCAGAGTTACATCTCTACCAAGCTCAATCAACTCCAAGACGCCCTCCAAGACAACTCCTGGGAACTATGGAACCACATGGGCACCAAAGACAAGAAAAACAACAACCATATCCAAAATGGCAACCTCTGGCTCCAATACTTCAAAGACCTCTATAAAGACATTCCAAAGGAAGGACTAAGCCAAGAACAGGAAAACATAATGGCGAAACTAAAAGCAATGGAGGAAAAAATCAAAAACTTCCAAAACCCGGTGGATACACCTATAACACTACAGGAAGTAACCGAGAGACTCTCCTCCATAAGATGTAGAAAAGCCGGTGGCCTGGATGGAATCCTACCAGAAATGCTGAAGTACAGCCCACCAGAAATACAGGCTGCAATGGTTAAACTCTTCAATATTGTACTGAGTGCCGGCTACTTCCCTCGTACCTGGAACCAAGGCCTCATCACACCCATCCACAAGAGTGGGGACAGGTATGACCCAGTCAACTACAGAGGCATATGCGTCAGCAGCAACCTGGGAAAACTGTTCAACAGTATCCTGAACAAGAGGATCCTCACCTTCCTCACCGAGCACAACGTCCTCAGCAAGAGCCAAGCAGGGTTCATGCCGAACCACCGCACCACTGACCACATCTATACTCTGCACAGCCTCATTCAAAGACACATCTACAATACAAAGAATGGGAAGATATACGCCTGCTTTGTGGACTTTAAAAAGGTCTTTGATTCAGTGTGGCACCCGGGCTTATTCCTGAAACTGCTGGAGAGTGGAATAGGAGGAAAGACCTACGATGTAATCAAAAGCTCCTACACCGAGAACAGCTGCAGCGTGAGTGTGAGCGGCAAAAGAACGGCTTTTTTCCAGCAGAGCCGCGGAGTAAGACAAGGCTGCAGCCTAAGCCCAACGCTCTTCAACATCTACATCAACGAGCTGGCTACTGCCCTGGAATCCTCCTCAGCACCAGGTCTCACCCTCCACGACACTCAGGTGAAATTCCTGCTGTATGCAGATGACCTGCTGCTGCTGTCACCAACCGAGAAAGGCCTCCAGGACAACCTGAAAATCCTAGAGAAATTCAGCTCCACCTGGGCCCTACCGGTCAACCTAAAGAAAACCAACACCATGGTGTTCCAGAGGAGAAAGAGAAGATCAGACCAACACCCATCATTTATCCTCAACGACTGCGACCTCACAGGAACGGACAAATATACCTACCTGGGCCTAGAGATTCACCGGTCAGGGAACTTCAAACAAGCCATAGAGACCCTGAAAGACAAGGCCTGCAAAACGTTCTATGCCATCCGAAGGACACTCTACCATCTGAAGCCACCAGTGAGGGTCTGGCTAAAAATCTTCGACTCCATCATCGCCCCAATCCTCCTGTATGGCAGCGAAGTCTGGGGTCCTCACACCTACCCAGACTGGTCAAAGTGGGACTCCAGTCCAACAGAAATATTCCACCTGGAATTCTGCAAGCACCTTCTCCAGGTCCATCGGAGCACCTCCAACAGTGCTTGTCGGGCCGAGCTGGGCAGATTCCCTCTACACCTAACAGTTCTAAAGAGGGCGCTGTCATTCCGGGCTCACCTGCATAGGAGCAATCCAAGCTCCCATCACCATAAAGCCCTGATACATGAAGGTGAAACAGAAAAACCAGAACCCCCGGAACAGCCCAGCCAAACCCAACCGGAGCAGAACACCAATCACAACAACCTGACAAAAGCCGGAATTAGGAAGATGGCAGATGAAGGCCAGGAGAGGTATGTCAGTGACTGGAAGAATGATATCATCAGCTCACAGAAACTGACCATGTACCGGAGCCTACAGAGAGATTACAGACTGGCCCCATATCTGGAGAAACTCCCGGACCCCAGAGACCGCCAGATCCTGAGCCGATATAGACTCAGTGCCCACAGTCTGGCCATCGAATGTGGCCGACACAGGCAGAGCTACAAGCCCAGGGAGGAAAGACTGTGCCAACACTGTGATCAGGAGGCCATAGAGGACGAAACCCACTTCCTGCTACACTGCTCCAAATACTCAGCAGTGAGGGACACTCACTTCAGGAGACTCTCACATCTCTTCCCAGACTTCATCACCATGAAGGAGGAAGAGAAAACATATATCTTGCTGGGAGAAGAAGAGAGAGCGGTGGAGATAGCAGCGCGGTATGTGAGCGAATGTCATAGACTGCGAGAAAGAACTATGATGCCATGGACTATAGCCCCCAACCTGGATCTGCCCCATCCACCTCCCCTATGCCATGGACTATAGCCCCCACAATGGACCTGCCCCATCCACCTCCCCTATGCCATGGACTATAGCCCCTACCCTGGATCTGCCCCCATCCACCTCCCCTATGCCATGGACTATAGCCCCCACAATGGACCTGCCCCATCCACCTCCCCTATGCCATGGACTATAGCCCCCAACCTGAACCTGCCCCATCCACCTCCCCTATGCCATGGACTATAGCCCCCAACCTGGATCTGCCCCATCCACCTCCCCTATGCCATGGACTATAGCCCCCAGCCTGGATCTGCCCCATCCACCTCCCCCACAGCTCCTACCCAACATCCCCACAGTCCCTATCCCTATTGCCTCTATACACTGGCTTTGGCAAAACTGATGTGTATTTGGTCCTGCCAATAAAGCTTCTTTGAATCTTGATATAATGAGGGGGTATAATGAGGTAGATATAATGAGGGGGTATAGAGAGGTAGATATAATGAGGGGGTATAATGAGGTAGATATAATGAGGGGGGTATAATGAGGTAGATATAATGAGGGGGTATAGTGAGGTAGATATAATGAGGGGGGTATAGTGAGGTAGATATAATGAGGGGGTATAGTGAGGTAGATATAATGGGGGGTATAATGAGGTAGATATAATGAGGGGGGTATAATGAGGTAGATATAATGAGGGGGTATAATGAGGGGGTATAATGAGGTAGATATAATGAGGGGGGTATAGTGAAGTAGATATAATGAGGGGGTATAATGAGGTAGATATAATGAGGGGGTATAATGAGGTAGATATAATGAGGGGGGTATAATGAGGTAGATATAATGAGGGGGGTATAGTGAGGTAGATATAATGGGGTATAATGAGGTAGATATAATGAGGTGGATATAATGAGGGGGGTATAATGAGGTAGATATAATGAGGTAGATATAATGAGGGGGGTATGATGAGGTAGATATGAGGGGGTATAATGAGGTAGATATAATGAGGGGGGTATAATGAGGTAGATATAATGAGGGGGGTATAATGAGGTAGATATAATGAGGGGGGTATGATGAGGTAGATATAATGAGGGGGTATAATGAGGTAGATATAATGAGGGGGGTATAATGAGGTAGATATAATGAGGGGGGTATAATGAGGTTGATATAATGGGGGTATAGTGAGGTAGATATGAGGGGGTATAATGAGGTAGATATAATGAGGGGTATAATGAGGTAGATATAATGAGGGGGGTATAGTGAGGTAGATATAATGAGGGGGTATAATGAGGTAGATATAATGAGGGGGGTATAATGAGGTAGATATAATGAGGGGGTATAATGAGGTAGATATAATGAGGGGGGTATAATGAGGTCGATATAATGAGGGGGTATAATGAGGTAGATATAATGAGGGGGGTATAATGAGGTAGATATAATGAGGGGGGTATGATGAGGTAGATATAATGAGGGGGGTATAATGAGGTAGATATAATGAGGGGGGTATAATGAGGTTGATATAATGAGGGGGGTATAGTGAGGTAGATATAATGAGGGGGTATAATGAGGTAGATATAATGAGGGGGGTATAATGAGGTAGATATAATGAGGGGGTATAATGAGGTAGATATAATGAGGGGGGTATAATGAGGTATATATAATGTAGATATAATGAGGTAGATATAATGAGGGGGTATAATGAGGTAGATATAATGAGGGTAGATATGAGGTAGATGTAATGAGGGAGGTATAATGAGGTAGATATAATAGGGGGGTATAATGAGGTAGATATAATGAGGGGGTATAGTGAGGTAGATATAATGAGGGGGTATAGTGAGGTAGATATAGTGAGGGGGTATAATGAGGTAGATATAATGAGGGGGTATAATGAGGTAGATATAATGAGGGGGGTATAATGAGGTAGATATAATGTAGATATAATGAGGTAGATATAATGAGGGGGGTATAATGAGGTAGATATAATGAGGGTAGATATAATGAGGTAGATGTAATGAGGGAGGTATAATGAGGTAGATATAATAGGGGGGTATAATGAGGTAGATATAATGAGGGGGTATAGTGAGGTAGATATAATGAGGGGGTATAATGAGGTAGATATAATGAAGGGGTATAATGAGGTAGATATAATGAGAGGGGTATAATGAGGTAGATATAATGGGGTATAATGAGGTAGATATAATGAGGGGGGTATAGTGAGGTAGATATAATGAGGGGGTATAATTAGGTAGATATAATGAGGGGGGTATGAGGTAGATATAATGAGAGGGGTATAATGAGGGGTATAATGAGCGGGTATAATGAGGTAGATATAATGAGGGGGGAATAGTGAGGTAGATATAATGAGGGGGTATAATGAGGTAAATATAATGAGGGGGGTATAATGAGGTAGATATAATGAGGGGTATAATGAGGGGGTATAATGAGGTAGATATAATGAGGGGGGTATAGTGAGGTAGATATAATGAGGGGTATAATGAGATAGATATAATGAGGGGGTATAATGAGGTAGATATAATGAGGGGGTATAATGAGGTAGATATAATGAGGGGTTTATAATGAGGTAGATATAATGAGGGGGGCATGAGGTAGATGTAATAGGGGGGTATAGTGAGGTAGATATAATGAGGGGGTATAATGAGGTAGATATAATGAGGGGGTATAATGAGGTAGATATAATGAGGGGTATAATGAGGTAGATATAATGAGGGGGGTATAGTGAGGTAGATATAATGAGGGGGGTATAGTGAGGTAGATACAATGAGGGGGGTATAATGAGGTAGATATAATGAGGGGTGTATAGTGAGGTAGATATAATGAGGGGGGTATAGTGAGGTAGATATAATGAGGGGGGTATAGTGAGGTAGATATAATGAGGGGGGTATAGTGAGGTAGATATAATGAGGGGGTATAATGAGGTAGATATAATGAGGGGGGTATAATGAGGTAGATATAATGAGGGGGGTATAGTGAGGTAGATATAATGAGGTAGATATAATGAGGGGGGTATAGTGAGGTAGATATAATGAGGGGGGTATAATGAGGTAGATATAATGAGGGGGGTATAGTGAGGTAGATATAATGAGGGGGGTATAGTGAGGTAGATATAATGAGGGGGGTATAATGAGGTAGATATAATGAGGGAGGTATAGTGAGGTAGATATAATGAGGGGGGTATAGTGAGGTAGATATAATGAGGGGGTATAATGAGGTAGATATAATGAGGGGGTATAATGAGGTAGATATAATGAGGGGGGTATAATGAGGTAGATATAATGAGGGGGTATAATGAGGTAGATATAATGAGGGGGCTATATTGAGGTAGATATAATGAGGGGGGTATAATGAGGTAGATATAATGAGGGGTATAATGAGGTAGATATAATGGGGTATAATGAGGTAGATATAATGAGGGGGGTATAGTGAGGTGGATATAATGAGGGGGGTATAGTGAGGTAGATATAATGAGGGGGGTATAATGAGGTAGATATAATGAGGGGGGTATAATGAGGTAGATATAATGAGGGGGGTATAGTGAGGTAGATATAATGAGGGGGGTATAGTGAGGTAGTGTGAGGAAACTGTATAAAATAAGTAGTAGTTTCTCTGCTTGTTAGCACCATAGCTGAGGGATTTTTGGCACTTCTGACCATGGTTCCAAAAACACATGGCAGACCCTGGGCTCAAAACCCCCCCTTCCCATTACTTCAGAGTTTAGCTTTCCTTCTCAGAGAGTGTGGGGGTTTTAGGAGAGCCAAGGTATTTACGACCGGCATTTCCTGCCGTGTAAGCTCTTGTCCAGCTACAAGTGAACTAGAAACTTCTAGGATCCATGAAAGTTCTTCTTTGGTGTTTGTAAGATATTAGGCCAACTGTTTACGTTACGAACACGAAAATATATATTCTTATATCAAAACCAGGGATTCAAGCTTCAGGAGGCTAATTTGCATATTCCAGGTGCCTTCTGGGAGAAGCGAAGTCTCCCTAAGCTAGAAGATCGTTGGGTACAGCCGGGACCAGCTGCTTCGAAAGCATCACCAAACCAGGGATTCAAGCTTCAGGAGGCTAATTTGCATATTCCAGGTGCCTTCTGGGAGAAGCGAAGTCTCCCTAAGCTAGAAGATCGTTGGGTACAGCCGGGACCAGCTGCTTCGAAAGCATCACCAAACCAGGGATTCAAGCTTCAGGAAGCTAATTTGCATATTCCAGGTGCCTTCTGGGAGAAGCGAAGTCTCCCTAAGCAAGAAGATCGTTGGGTACAGCCGGGACCAGCTGCTTCGAAAGCATCACCAAACCAGGGATTCAAGCTTCAGGAGGCTAATTTGCATATTCCAGGTGCCTTCTGGGAGAAGCGAAGTCTCCCTAAGCTAGAAGATCGTTGGGTACAGCCGGGACCAGCTGCTTCGAAAGCATCACCAAACCAGGGATTCAAGCTTCAGGAGGCTAATTTGCATATTCCAGGTGCCTTCTGGGAGAAGCGAAGTCTCCCTAAGCTAGAAGATCGTTGGGTACAGCTGGGACCAGCTGCTTCGAAAGCATCACCAAACCAGGGATTCAAGCTTCAGGAGGCTAATTTGCATATTCCAGGTGCCTTCTGGGAGAAGCGAAGTCTCCCTAAGCTAGAAGATCGTTGGGTACAGCCGGGACCAGCTGCTTCGAAAGCATCACCAAACCAGGGATTCAAGCTTCAGGAGGCTAATTTGCATATTCCAGGTGCCTTCTGGGAGAAGCGAAGTCTCCCTAAGCTAGAAGATCGTTGGGTACAGCCGGGACCAGCTGCTTCGAAAGCATCACCAAACCAGGGATTCAAGCTTCAGGAGGCTAATTTGCATATTCCAGGTGCCTTCTGGGAGAAGCGAAGTCTCCCTAAGCTAGAAGATCGTTGGGTACAGCCGGGACCAGCTGCTTCGAAAGCATCACCAAACCAGGGATTCAAGCTTCAGGAGGCTAATTTGCATATTCCAGGTGCCTTCTGGGAGAAGCGAAGTCTCCCTAAGCTAGAAGATCGTTGGGTACAGCCGGGACCAGCTGCTTCGAAAGCATCACCAAACCAGGGATTCAAGCTTCAGGAGGCTAATTTGCATATTCCAGGTGCCTTCTGGGAGAAGCGAAGTCTCCCTAAGCTAGAAGATCGTTGGGTACAGCCGGGACCAGCTGCTTCGAAAGCATCACCAAACCAGGGATTCAAGCTTCAGGAGGCTAATTTGCATATTCCAGGTGCCTTCTGGGAGAAGCGAAGTCTCCCTAAGCTAGAAGATCGTTGGGTACAGCCGGGACCAGCTGCTTCGAAAGCATCACCAAACCAGGGATTCAAGCTTCAGGAGGCTAATTTGCATATTCCAGGTGCCTTCTGGGAGAAGCGAAGTCTCCCTAAGCTAGAAGATCGTTGGGTACAGCCGGGACCAGCTGCTTCGAAAGCATCACCAAACCAGGGATTCAAGCTTCAGGAGGCTAATTTGCATATTCCAGGTGCCTTCTGGGAGAAGCGAAGTCTCCCTAAGCTAGAAGATCGTTGGGTACAGCCGGGACCAGCTGCTTCGAAAGCATCACCAAACCAGGGATTCAAGCTTCAGGAGGCTAATTTGCATATTCCAGGTGCCTTCTGGGAGAAGCGAAGTCTCCCTAAGCTAGAAGATCGTTGGGTACAGCCGGGACCAGCTGCTTCGAAAGCATCACCAAACCAGGGATTCAAGCTTCAGGAGGCTAATTTGCATATTCCAGGTGCCTTCTGGGAGAAGCGAAGTCTCCCTAAGCTAGAAGATCGTTGGGTACAGCCGGGACCAGCTGCTTCGAAAGCATCACCAAACCAGGGATTCAAGCTTCAGGAGGCTAATTTGCATATTCCAGGTGCCTTCTGGGAGAAGCGAAGTCTCCCTAAGCTAGAAGATCGTTGGGTACAGCCGGGACCAGCTGCTTCGAAAGCATCACCAAACCAGGGATTCAAGCTTCAGGAGGCTAATTTGCATATTCCAGGTGCCTTCTGGGAGAAGCGAAGTCTCCCTAAGCTAGAAGATCGTTGGGTACAGCCGGGACCAGCTGCTTCGAAAGCATCACCAAACCAGGGATTCAAGCTTCAGGAGGCTAATTTGCATATTCCAGGTGCCTTCTGGGAGAAGCGAAGTCTCCCTAAGCTAGAAGATCGTTGGGTACAGCCGGGACCAGCTGCTTCGAAAGCATCACCAAACCAGGGATTCAAGCTTCAGGAGGCTAATTTGCATATTCCAGGTGCCTTCTGGGAGAAGCGAAGTCTCCCTAAGCTAGAAGATCGTTGGGTACAGCCGGGACCAGCTGCTTCGAAAGCATCACCAAACCAGGGATTCAAGCTTCAGGAGGCTAATTTGCATATTCCAGGTGCCTTCTGGGAGAAGCGAAGTCTCCCTAAGCTAGAAGATCGTTGGGTACAGCCGGGACCAGCTGCTTCGAAAGCATCACCAAACCAGGGATTCAAGCTTCAGGAGGCTAATTTGCATATTCCAGGTGCCTTCTGGGAGAAGCGAAGTCTCCCTAAGCTAGAAGATCGTTGGGTACAGCCGGGACCAGCTGCTTCGAAAGCATCACCAAACCAGGGATTCAAGCTTCAGGAGGCTAATTTGCATATTCCAGGTGCCTTCTGGGAGAAGCGAAGTCTCCCTAAGCTAGAAGATCGTTGGGTACAGCCGGGACCAGCTGCTTCGAAAGCATCACCAAACCAGGGATTCAAGCTTCAGGAGGCTAATTTGCATATTCCAGGTGCCTTCTGGGAGAAGCGAAGTCTCCCTAAGCTAGAAGATCGTTGGGTACAGCCGGGACCAGCTGCTTCGAAAGCATCACCAAACCAGGGATTCAAGCTTCAGGAGGCTAATTTGCATATTCCAGGTGCCTTCTGGGAGAAGCGAAGTCTCCCTAAGCTAGAAGATCGTTGGGTACAGCCGGGACCAGCTGCTTCGAAAGCATCACCAAACCAGGGATTCAAGCTTCAGGAGGCTAATTTGCATATTCCAGGTGCCTTCTGGGAGAAGCGAAGTCTCCCTAAGCTAGAAGATCGTTGGGTACAGCCGGGACCAGCTGCTTCGAAAGCATCACCAAACCAGGGATTCAAGCTTCAGGAGGCTAATTTGCATATTCCAGGTGCCTTCTGGGAGAAGCGAAGTCTCCCTAAGCTAGAAGATCGTTGGGTACAGCCGGGACCAGCTGCTTCGAAAGCATCACCAAACCAGGGATTCAAGCTTCAGGAGGCTAATTTGCATATTCCAGGTGCCTTCTGGGAGAAGCGAAGTCTCCCTAAGCTAGAAGATCGTTGGGTACAGCCGGGACCAGCTGCTTCGAAAGCATCACCAAACCAGGGATTCAAGCTTCAGGAGGCTAATTTGCATATTCCAGGTGCCTTCTGGGAGAAGCGAAGTCTCCCTAAGCTAGAAGATCGTTGGGTACAGCCGGGACCAGCTGCTTCGAAAGCATCACCAAACCAGGGATTCAAGCTTCAGGAGGCTAATTTGCATATTCCAGGTGCCTTCTGGGAGAAGCGAAGTCTCCCTAAGCTAGAAGATCGTTGGGTACAGCCGGGACCAGCTGCTTCGAAAGCATCACCAAACCAGGGATTCAAGCTTCAGGAGGCTAATTTGCATATTCCAGGTGCCTTCTGGGAGAAGCGAAGTCTCCCTAAGCTAGAAGATCGTTGGGTACAGCCGGGACCAGCTGCTTCGAAAGCATCACCAAACCAGGGATTCAAGCTTCAGGAGGCTAATTTGCATATTCCAGGTGCCTTCTGGGAGAAGCGAAGTCTCCCTAAGCTAGAAGATCGTTGGGTACAGCCGGGACCAGCTGCTTCGAAAGCATCACCAAACCAGGGATTCAAGCTTCAGGAGGCTAATTTGCATATTCCAGGTGCCTTCTGGGAGAAGCGAAGTCTCCCTAAGCTAGAAGATCGTTGGGTACAGCCGGGACCAGCTGCTTCGAAAGCATCACCAAACCAGGGATTCAAGCTTCAGGAGGCTAATTTGCATATTCCAGGTGCCTTCTGGGAGAAGCGAAGTCTCCCTAAGCTAGAAGATCGTTGGGTACAGCCGGGACCAGCTGCTTCGAAAGCATCACCAAACCAGGGATTCAAGCTTCAGGAGGCTAATTTGCATATTCCAGGTGCCTTCTGGGAGAAGCGAAGTCTCCCTAAGCTAGAAGATCGTTGGGTACAGCCGGGACCAGCTGCTTCGAAAGCATCACCAAACCGCGCGCCGTAAGGCGCGCGAATTTTTGCCTGTAGGACATTATTGCAAGAGAGCTTGGCTGAGTAGATTACACAAGGAGGAAAACACACAGCAAGTCAGCAGGATCTAGGAGCAACATGGCAGATGTGACAACCTACATGGTGAGCTGCAGCATGTGCTACATGTTCACAGATCGACCAGAAGAAGAATCCAATTTCACCTGTCAGAAGTGTAGACTAGTGGCCCTTTTAGAAGAAAAGGTGCGGGGTCTGGAAGAAAGAATAGCAACTTTGAAACTCATCAAAGAGAATGAAGACTTTCTAGACAGAACAGAAGCATCTCTACTGGTCACAGAAGGTGCAAAAAGTGTCAGAGAACCTCCAAAAGCAGATGAGTGGAAGCATGTGACCAAAAGAAGCAAGAAGACCATGGAGAAATCACCAACCACACAACTGAAGAACCGATATCAAATCTTTGTAGAGGATGAAGATGGCACACCTAAGAATGAAGCAATACCAGCAAGCAAAAAAGAAAAGGGCACACAGCAACAAGTGACAGCAAAAAGTACAGCCAAGAAGCAACGAAGAGTGGTGGTGGTGGGAGACTCACTACTGAGAGGCACCGAAGCAGCCATCTGCAGACCGGACATAACTGCAAGAGAAGTATGCTGCCTTCCAGGTGCGATGATCAAGGATGTGACCGATAGGATACCAAAGCTCTTCAGCTCCAAGGACGTCCACCCATTTCTTCTGATACATGTTGGCACCAATGACACGGCAAGGAAGGACCTACCGACAATCTGCAAGGACTTTGAAGAGTTGGGGAAGAAAGTAAAGGAACTGGATGCACAGGTAGTTTTTTCTTCTATCCTTCCAGTAGACGGGCATGGCACCAGGAGATGGAACAGGATCCTTGATGCAAACAACTGGCTAAGACGATGGTGCAGACAACAAGGATTCGGATTCCTGGACCACGGTGTGAATTACTTGTACAATGGACTCCTCGCCAGAGACGGACTACACCTCAACAAACCTGGGAAACACACATTCGCCAGAAGACTCGCTACACTCATCAGGAGGGCGTTAAACTAGAAGAAGAGGGGACGGGAAGAAAAACATTAGACTCGAACAAAGACGACCCAGGAAAACATACTCAGAAGGGAGGTAAGAACATTTCTAAAACAATCCACAGTGAGGAGATTGGAACAAAACAAAATCCTCTAAACTGCATGCTCGCAAACGCCAGAAGCCTGACAAACAAGATGGAAGAACTAGAAGCAGAAATATCTACAGGTAACTTTGACATAGTGGGAATAACCGAGACATGGTTAGATGAAAGCTATGACTGGGCAGTTAACTTACAGGGTTACAGTCTGTTTAGAAAGGATCGTAAAAATCGGAGAGGAGGAGGGGTTTGTCTCTATGTAAAGTCTTGTCTAAAGTCCACTTTAAGGGAGGATATTAGCGAAGGAAATGAGGATGTCGAGTCCATATGGGTTGAAATTCATGGAGGGAAAAATGGTAACAAAATTCTCATTGGGGTCTGTTACAAACCCCCAAATATAACAGAAAGCATGGAAAGTCTACTTCTAAAGCAGATAGATGAAGCTGCAACCCATAATGAGGTCCTGGTTATGGGGGACTTTAACTACCCGGATATTAACTGGGAAACAGAAACCTGTGAAACCCATAAAGGCAACAGGTTTTTGCTAATAACCAAGAAAAATTATCTTTCACAATTGGTGCAAAATCCAACCAGAGGAGCAGCACTTTTAGACCTAATACTATCTAATAGACCTGACAGAATAACAAATCTGCAGGTGGTTGGGCATTTAGGAAATAGCGACCACAATATTGTGCAGTTTCACCTGTCTTTCACTAGGGGGACTTGTCAGGGAGTCACAAAAACATTGAACTTTAGGAAGGCAAAGTTTGAACAGCTTAGAGATGCCCTTAATCTGGTAGACTGGGACAATATCCTCAGAAATGAGAATACAGATAATAAATGGGAAATGTTTAAGAACATCCTAAATAGGCAGTGTAAGCGGTTTATACCTTGTGGGAATAAAAGGACTAGAAATAGGAAAAACCCAATGTGGCTAAACAAAGAAGTAAGACAGGCAATTAACAGTAAAAAGAAAGCATTTGCACTACTAAAGCAGGATGGCACCATTGAAGCTCTAAAAAACTATAGGGAGAAAAATACTTTATCTAAAAAACTAATTAAAGCTGCCAAAAAGGAAACAGAGAAGCACATTGCTAAGGAGAGTAAAACTAATCCCAAACTGTTCTTCAACTATATCAATAGTAAAAGAATAAACACTGAAAATGTAGGCCCCTTAAAAAATAGTGAGGAAAGAATGGTTGTAGATGACGAGGAAAAAGCTAACATATTAAACACCTTCTTCTCCACGGTATTCACGGTGGAAAATGAAATGCTAGGTGAAATCCCAAGAAACAATGAAAACCCTATATTAAGGGTCACCAATCTAACCCAAGAAGAGGTGCGAAACCGGCTAAATAAGATTAAAATAGATAAATCTCCGGGTCCGGATGGCATACACCCACGAGTACTAAGAGAACTAAGTAATGTAATAGATAAACCATTATTTCTTATTTTTAGGGACTCTATAGCGACAGGGTCTGTTCCGCAGGATTGGCGCATAGCAAATGTGGTGCCAATATTCAAAAAGTGCTCTAAAAGTGAACCTGGAAATTATAGGCCAGTAAGTCTAACCTCTATTGTTGGTAAAATATTTGAAGGGTTTCTGAGGGATGTTATTCTGGATTATCTCAATGAGAATAACTGTTTAACTCCATATCAGCATGGGTTTATGAGAAATCGCTCCTGTCAAACCAATCTAATCAGTTTTTATGAAGAGGTAAGCTATAGACTGGACCACGGTGAGTCATTGGACGTGGTATATCTCGATCTTTCCAAAGCGTTTGATACCGTGCCGCACAAGAGGTTGGTACACAAAATGAGAATGCTTGGTCTGGGGGAAAATGTGTGTAAATGGGTTAGTAACTGGCTTAGTGATAGAAAGCAGAGGGTGGTTATAAATGGTATAGTCTCTAACTGGGTCGCTGTGACCAGTGGGGTACCGCAGGGGTCAGTATTGGGACCTGTTCTCTTCAACATATTCATTAATGATCTGGTAGAAGGTTTACACAGTAAAATATCGATATTTGCAGATGATACAAAACTATGTAAAGCAGTTAATACAAGAGAAGATAGTATTCTGCTACAGATGGATCTGGATAAGTTGGAAACTTGGGCTGAAAGGTGGCAGATGAGGTTTAACAATGATAAATGTAAGGTTATACACATGGGAAGAGGGAATCAATATCACCATTACACACTGAACGGGAAACCACTGGGTAAATCTGACAGGGAGAAGGACTTGGGGATCCTAGTTAATGATAAACTTACCTGGAGCAGCCAGTGCCAGGCAGCAGCTGCCAAGGCAAACAGGATCATGGGGTGCATTAAAAGAGGTCTGGATACACATGATGAGAGCATTATACTGCCTCTGTACAAATCCCTAGTTAGACCGCACATGGAGTACTGTGTCCAGTTTTGGGCACCGGTGCTCAGGAAGGATATAATGGAACTAGAGAGAGTACAAAGGAGGGCAACAAAATTAATAAAGGGGATGGGAGAACTACAATACCCAGATAGATTAGCGAAATTAGGATTATTTAGTCTAGAAAAAAGACGACTGAGGGGCGATCTAATAACCATGTATAAGTATATAAGGGGACAATACAAATATCTCGCTGAGGATCTGTTTATACCAAGGAAGGTGACGGGCACAAGGGGGCATTCTTTGCGTCTGGAGGAGAGAAGGTTTTTCCACCAACATAGAAGAGGATTCTTTACTGTTAGGGCAGTGAGAATCTGGAATTGCTTGCCTGAGGAGGTGGTGATGGCGAACTCAGTCGAGGGGTTCAAGAGAGGCCTGGATGTCTTCCTGGAGCAGAACAATATTGTATCATACAATTATTAGGTTCTGTAGAAGGACGTAGATCTGGGTATTTATTATGATGGAATATAGGCTGAACTGGATGGACAAATGTCTTTTTTCGGCCTTACTAACTATGTTACTATGTTACTATGTTATTCTCCCTCCGTGGACCTACCCATCCCTCGAAACACGGGCTTCTAACTCCGTCTGGTAAAGAAGTAGGGATTTCTCTGTAAATATGTATCCCAGATAGGACATATTTGATCTCATTAGAATGCCCACGTGAATCCGAGATGAATGCTGGGTTTGTTATGACTATGACATGTTTTGTAGCGGAGTTACTGAAATTAGATATAGATTAGGATAAAATGAGTTAACTGAAGAGGTAGGAGGGACGAGGTGATCCAACCCCTTTCTAGGATGTCACAGGCTGAAGCTATAACTGTCTGCCACGATCCCCAGCTCAGTCTTTTTCTTGCTTGCTTGCTTGCTTCTTCTGGAAAGCCCTGCGCACGTCCAATGAGCTGGGACGTATGGTTGCCTGCCATGCAATGAACTGAGAACATGTGAGTGTTATCTTTTCTCGTTTAATCCCTGTTTATTTTATAATTACCCTTGTACATATTGTAACAACTCTGCTGGCATCACAGCATGGCCTCACATCTCACACAATCTTACCCACTGCTCCAGGCCATGATGTGCTTTCTCTTTAATGCCAGCTCCATGTTCTGTGTCTCTGCTCTCTGCATGCCTCATGGCTATGTGTATAGGGGGCCGGCGCCTGAACTCTCTGGTTCTTATGGGAATCAGGTGCACCTGTCCAATCAGTTCCTGACCAATTACCAAGAGGCCTCCTGTATATAGTGCAGCTCCACCCTGTGCAATGTGTTAGCTCAGTTAGTGTTTAGCTGCTGAGTTTGCCTGGCCTTGCTCTGAGTTACTCCCTCTCTGGAGGTTTTTCTCTGTGCTATTGCCTTGTTCTTGTAGTCCGCCCTCCAGGAGGCAGAATATCCTGGTCCCTGTGTCTTTGTCCCTGTGTCTGGTTCCATTGCCTTGTTTGTACTTTGTCTTTTCTCGGTCTCCTTGTCTGTGGCTTCCTTCCCTGCTTTCTTTCCTTGTGTTTTCTGTTTGCTCACATTCCGCACTCTTGCGGCTCTGCACCCAGACTTTGCTTCGCACTCTCTGGCTTTGCTCTGTGGCTCCGCTCTTTGCGGTTCTATCTGGCTCCGTCTCTTCTCTTGGCTCCGCCTCCAGCGTCTGCTCTTGGCTCCGCCTCCGCTCTTGGCTCCGCCTCCAGCGTCTCCGCTCTTGGCTCCGCCTCCAGCGTCTCCGCTCTTGGCTCCGCCTCCAGCATCTCCGCTCTTGGCTCCGCCTCCAGCATCTCCGCCCTTGGCTCTGCCTTCTCTTTTCTTAGTTCCACCTTCTACTTGGTCCTCCTGTGTGAACAGGTCCCTACCTGTTTCTTCATACCTCATTCCTTTCTGCTTGTTTCCTTTCCTGCACCTCCTGTGTGAACAGGTCCCTACCTGTTCCTTCATTCTCCTTTCCTTCTGGCTTGTTTCCGTACCTGCATCTTCTGTGTGTACAGGTCCCTACCTGTTCCTTCATCACTCTCACAATAGGACTGCACTCGGGTGTCATCTGAGTGCAGCCTGATTCATACACCACATCAACCAGTCCTGTGTATCCTGTGTTCCTGCCAGTCCTGCCGTTCCTGCCCTGCCTTCCAGTCCTGTGTTCTCTGCAGTGCCTCCCAATCCTGTGTTCCTGCCAGTCCTGCCGTTCCTGCCCTGCCTTCCAGTCCTGTGTTCCTGCTGTCCTAGCCAGTCGTTTCCTGCCGTGTCTCTGCCAGCCCTGAGTTCTCTGCCGTGTCTCTGCCAGCCCTGTCTCAGCCGTGCCAGCCTACTCGTCTGTGTTCCAGCCGTGCTCTTCTGCCAGTCCTGCCTAATGCCCGCACCAATCCTGGTGTTCCTGTCTCCCAAGTGGGATCAGCAGCCACAGCCAGACACCACCCTGGAGTAGTACCTGGCAGCTGCCTGCTGCACAAGCCTGTCCTCACCATCAGAGGCTCCAGTGAATACCCAGGCAGCTGTCATAGTCACGCCCCTTCCAGGGTAGTCTGGTTTGTGGCACAGTGGGGCCACAAACCCCCCGAGCTCACGCCCACCAGTCAGGGCGTGAGCGTGACACATATTTGCAATTGTCTCATTTGTAACATCTTTATAAAATATTTTTGATAAAGCACTGCCTAATTTTTATGGGATATAATATTTAATATTAGTTCATTCTCCATACTCTAAACGTACCCTGTCTCTTGAAGGGAAATACGCTACTGTGTTGGGTTAGCTTCGGACCCGTTTAATCGAAGCTGGTGGCAGTGATACCATGCAGACTTTTGGGTTATGTTGTAGCGACTGCGGCGTTGATAATTATTGTTCCTGCCTAAGTGGGAGTAGTTTATCGCGTCGCTTCAGCGTGCCCAATAGCCAGTACATAGCAGACAGCCTGTCTGGCGACTAATTACCCAGGGTGCAGTACCTAATCTGACCTGAGAGTAAGGGGGGCGCCAGAGAGCTGCAAGTGTTAAGTGGAATTGTAAGCGGGATATACATAAATCCCTGCAGTTCGTGGTATATTGAAAAGCAGTGGGATACCTAAAATAAGCCCCTGCTGGAAACTAAGAGGTCAATAGCCTTGTGTGTGTTTTTTCATCACATTGTTAGCAGTGGAGGGATAACTAAGATAAGCCCCCCTGCACATGTGATAGCCGTCTGTTGGCCCAAAGTCACCCCGACCCGTGACGTAGGGGTGACGGTCACGGTGTGAATCGTGACAAATTGGTGGCAGCGGTCAGGGGAATCCTGACAGGTAGATATAATGAGGGGGGTATAGTGAGGTAGATATAATGAGGGGGGTATAGTGAGGTAGATATAATGAGGGGTTATAGTGAGGTAGATATAATGAGGGGGGTATAGTGAGGTAGACATAATGAGGGGGTATAGTGAGGTAGATATAATGGGGGTATAATGAGGGGGTATAGTGAGGTAGGTATAATGAGGGAGATATAATGAGGGGGGTATAGTGAGGTAGATATAATGAGGGGGTATAATGAGGTAGATATAATGAGGGGGGTATAGTGAGGTAGATATAATGAGGGGGTATAGCGAGGTAGATATAATGAGGGGGGTATAGTGAGGTAGGTATAATGTGGGGGGTATAATGAGGTAGATATGAGGGGGTATAATGAGGGGGGTATAGTGAGTTAGATATAATGAGGTGGTATAATGAGGTAGATATAATGAGGGGGGTATAGTGAGGTAGATATAATGAGGGGGGTATAGTGAGGTAGATATATTGAGGGAGGTATGATGAGGGAGATATAATGAGGGTGGTATAATGAGGTAAATATAATGAGGGGGGTATAATGAGGTAGATATAATGAGGGGGGTATAATGAGGTAGATATAATGAGGGGGGTATAATGAGGGGGGTATAATGAGGTAGGTATAATTAGGGGGGAAGTGAGGTAGATATAATGAGGTAGATATAATGAGGGGGTATAATGAGGTAGATATAATGAGGGGGTATAGTGAGGTAGATATAATGAGGGGGGTATAGTGAGGTAGATATAATAGGGGGGTATAATGAGGTAGGTATAATTAGGGGGGTATAATGAGGTAGATATAATAGGGGGGTGTAGTGAGGTAGAAATAATGAGGTAGGTATAATTAGGAGGGTATAATGAGGTAGGTATAATTAGGGGGGTATAATGAGGTAGATATCATGGGGGGTATAATGAGGTAGATATAATGAGGGTATAATGAGGTAGATATAATGAGGGGTATAGTGAGATAGATATAATGACGGGGGTATAGTGAGGTAGATATATTGAGGGAGGTATAATGAGGGAGATATAATGAGGGTGGTATAATGAGGTAAATATAATGAGGGGGTATAATGAGGTAGATATAATGAGGGGGGTATAATGAGGTAGGTATAATTAGGGGGGGAAGTGAGGTAGATATAATAAGGTAGATATAATGAGGGTGGTATAGTGAGGTAGATATAATGAGGGGGTATAATGAGGTAGATATAAAGAGGGGGTATAGTGAGGTAGATATAATGAGGGGGGTATAGTGAGGTAGATATAATAGGGGGGTATAATGAGGTAGATATAATTAGGGGGGTATAATGAGGTAGATATAATAGGGGGTGTAGTGAGGTAGATATAATGAGGTAGGTATAATTAGGAGGGTATAATGAGGTAGATATAATGAGGTAGGTATAATTAGGGGGGTATAATTAGGAGGGTATAATGAGGTAGATATAATAGGGGGGTGTAGTGAGGTAGATATAATGAGGTAGGTATAATTAGGAGGGTATAATGAGGTAGATATAATGAGGGGGGTATAATGAGGTAGGTATAATTAGGGGGGTATAATGAGGTAGATATCATGGGGGGTATAGTGAGGTAGATATAATGAGGGGGGTTTTATTCAGGTAGATTTGTACGGCAGGACTGTCATTCACTGTGTCCAAACACTGAGGAGGCATTGTGACAATATCCTCCAAGAATTCACCCTATTGCCTCTGGGTGGGGTAACACCACCATTATACCATCTTGTGATGTAGTGTCCCCGTACATGTCCATTGAGCACAATAAGAGTGTATAGGCCATCGGTAATGTGCTAGCCGGCTCGGACATGGCGTCAGAATGTGGACCACTGGTCCTGTGGCTGCTGGAGTTCATCTTACAGAGGAACTACTTCCTGTTTGTTGACGACTACTTCCTGCAGTTCTGGGGGCAGCCTTGAGATCCAATGTGGCCCGCACTTATGCTAACATCTACTTGTCTGTCTTCGAGGACAGGTATGCAAGCACATCGTTGTTGTCATGGCTGAAGCTAGTGGTGATATATTCTTTCTGTGTGATAGAACTGAGGAAAAACTTTTTGCTTTCCATGAAGAACTGAACCAAGTAGCCATGGAGGAACAGTTTCTGGACACTTTGGTTTATATAGAGAGTGATGTGGGCAGTGTGTATTTGGTTTGTTGCAGTGGAATTTATTTGTTCCTTTCTCCGCCTCTCTGTCTCCCTCCTCTCTCTTTCCTTATTTTTTGTTTGTGATTCATTTGGTATCTATATTTTCTATTATCAAAGGATGTATATTAGTTTATATGGCGCTTCTAGTTTAATATACTATATTATATTGTTATGGGATACATCTATAACTATGTCAATTTCTGTTTATATAATATGTTGTGATGCTATAATATAAGGAAATGTCCCCTTTATTTGGTTTAAGATTATAAATATGGGTCATGTGACCCATGCTACTATAACCTGTTTAAGCGGCGCCTTTATGTGCTGCTGGGAACATGCTTGCGAAGTTGTAGTCTTGTGAACGCTTCCTTATGTCTGTCACGAAGTTGTTGAGATTTTGGGTGCTAACCAGGTCCCTAAAACTAGGGACGCACTAGTCTATCCCTGTCCCCTGGATTACTTCTGAAAGTGGAGACGCCAGGTTCTCATGCCTTGTGTTGTGAGTTCTGTTTTTGGGCTCCCTCTGGTGGTTACTGATGGTACTGGGTGATTTGTGTTCTGCTGTCTCTGGTGTCCACCTGTTCTATTAGGATTTGGGAGTTTCCTATTTAACCGGGCTTTCTTGTCATTTCCCCGCCGGCTATCAAGGTTATCAGAGTGTTTTGTTACCTCAGCTTCTGGCTTCAGTAATCTTCAGGACAAGCTAAGTTTTGATTTTCTTGTTCCACGTTTTGCTTTATTTTTGTCTTGTCCAGCTTGCATATAATTGTCTCTTTGCTGCTGGTTGCTTTAGTGGGCTGTAATTGCTCCTCATGTTCCATGAGTTGGAACATGAGTTCAAGTAATTACAGGATGGTTTTTTGAAGGGTTTTTTGCTGACCGCGCAGTTTACTTTTGTATCCTCTGCTATCTAGTTGTAGCGGGCCTCATTTTGCTGAATCTGTTTTCATACTGTGTATGTGCCTTCCTCTCATTTCACCGTCATTATATGTTGGGGGCTGCTATTTCTGTGGGGTATTTCTCTGGAGGCAAGAGAGGTCTGTGTTTCTTCTAATAGGGGAAGTTAGATCTTCGGCTGGTGCGAGACGTCTAGGATCAACGTAGGCACATTCCCTGGCTATTGTTATTTGTGTGTTCAGGTTTAGGGTCGCGGTCAGCTCAGGTTCCATCACCCTAGAGCTCGTTGGTGCTTGTCCTTTTGTGATTCCCTGCCATTGGAATCATGACAGCCTTGCAATGCTCCTATATCTATTCTGATCTGTCCCCTCCCCCACTCAGGGGAGTGGGAAGCTGAAGTGTGTATGAACATTTCAGACAAACAAGGGAAGATGGACAGGTATAAATGAAAATAAGACTAATACAAAGTACATTCACCAAACCACAGCGTGGGACACAGGGAAGTTAAAGGAAGGAGAAACCAAATAGAAGAGAATGAGGATGTGCACACAGATAAAACTCCAAGAAACAATCTCCAATCACTAACTCCAACCACAAACTATACCTCTAACTCTAAACCAGGCAGTAAGAACTAACACTGGCAATCCCTAAATGCCAGAGGTGAGCATACATAGCGGAAGGGCGTGAACAACACTGAACAGCAGAGAAAATCAAAGTAGGAAAGCTGTAGGAGCTTCAACTGAGCAGATTAATCCTTGCACTGTTTTCAAGGAAATAAATCGCACTGCTTAATACAGTGGTAAAGTACTTCTAACCTGTTCATGACTCCGTGAAACCAGACGCTGCAGTCTACTGGCCCCTCTCTATCGCGATATCAACGTGACAGTGTACCATGTAATCATCTTTAGATGACGTTGGCACCGTATCTTGGATTGGAAGGCTCAGACGCATGCGTACATGGAGAAGACCGTGATTGGAGTTGATAAACATATAGACATGTGACTTTGGAAACCTCTCTGATTGGTCTTTGGCCTAGTGTATGTCCCATATCCTGGGTCCCGTCCTCCATATAGTATAATCCCAGCCCGTATTCCTCCATATAGTATAATGCACAGCCCATAATTCTCCATATAGTATAATGCACAGCCCATAGTCCTCCATATAGTATAATGCACAGCCCATAGTCCTCCATATAGTATAATGCACAGCCCATAGTCATCAATATAGTATAATACATAGCCCATAGTCCACCATATAGTATAATCCACACCTCATAGTTCTCCATATAGTATAATACACAGCCCATAGTCCTCCATACAGTATAATGCAGAGCGCATAGTCCTCCATATAGTATAATGCACAGCCCGTAGTCTGTTGTGATTAGGTAATTCAGAACCACAATGGACCTGGTGGTTAAGAGCACACAAGTGACCTGATAGTTACAAATAAAATAGGACAAGCTCTGAGACGTGGGAACTCTGCTGACCGCAATCCCTAATCCTATCATACCACACTAGAGGTAGCCGTGGATTGCGCCTAATGCTCCCTATGCAACTCGGCACAGCCTGAGAAACTAGCTAGCCCTGAAGACAGAAAAATAAGCCTACCTTGCCTCAGAGAAATTCCCCAAAGGAAAAGGCAGCCCCCCACATATAATGACTGTGAGTAAGATGAAAATACAAACACAGAGATGAAATAGATTTAGCAAAGTGAGGCCCGACTTACTGAATAGACCGAGGATAGAAAGAGAGCTTTGCGGTCAACACAAAAACCTACAAACAACCACGCAGAGGGGCAAAAAGACCCTCCGCACCGACTAACGGTACGGAGGTGCTCCCTCTGCGTCTCAGAGCTTCCAGCAAGCAAGAAAAACAAAAACAGCAAGCTGGACAGAAAATATAGCAACAAAAGTAACACAGGCAGAACTTATATTATGCTGGGCAGAGAGGCCACAGGAACGATCCAGGAGAAAGCAAGACCAATACTGGAACATTGACTGGAGGCCAGGAGCAAAGCACAAGGTGGAGTTAAATAGAGCAGCACCTAACGACTTCACCACATCACCTGAGGAAGGAAACTCAGAAGCCGCAGTACCACTCGTGACCACAGGAGGGAGCTCTGCCACAGAATTCACAACAGTACCCCCCCCTTGAGGAGGGGTCACCGAACCCTCACCAGAGCCCTCAGGCCGACCAGGATGAGCCACATGAAAGGCACGAACAAGATCGGCAGCATGGACATCAGAGGCAAAGACCCAGGAATTATCTTCCTGACCATAACCCTTCCACTTAACCAGATACTGGAGTTTCCGTCTCGAAACACGAGAATCCAAAATCTTCTCCACAATATACTCCAACTCCCCATCCACCAAAATCGGGGCAGGAGGATCAACAGATGGAACCATAGGTGCCACGTATCTCCGCAACAATGACCTATGGAATACGTTATGGATGGAAAAATAATCTGGAAGGGTCAAACGAAAAGACACAGGATTAAGAACCTCAGAAATCCTATACGGACCAATGAAACGAGGCTTAAACTTAGGAGAGGAAACCTTCATAGGAATATGACGAGATGACAACCAAACCAAATCCCCAACACGAAGTCGGGGACCCACACAGCGTCTGCGATTAGCGAAATGTTGAGCCTTCTCCTGGGACAAGGTCAAATTGTCCACTACATGAGTCCAAATCTGCTGTAACCTGTCCACCACCGTATCCACACCAGGACAGTCCGAAGACTCAACCTGCCCTGAAGAGAAACGAGGATGGAACCCAGAGTTGCAGAAAAACGGCGAAACCAAGGTAGCCGAGCTGGCCCGATTATTAAGGGCGAACTCAGCCAAAGGCAAGAAGGACACCCAATCATCCTGATCAGCAGAAACAAAGCATCTCAGATATGTTTCCAAGGTCTGATTGGTTCGTTCGGTCTGGCCATTAGTCTGAGGATGGAAAGCCGAGGAAAAAGACAAATCAATGCCCATCTTAGCACAAAAAGCTCGCCAAAACCTCGAAACAAACTGGGAACCTCTGTCAGAAACGATGTTCTCTGGAATGCCATGTAAACGAACCACATGCTGGAAGAACAATGGCACCAAATCAGAGGAAGAAGGTAATTTAGACAAGGGTACCAAATGGATCATCTTAGAGAAGCGATCACAAACCACCCAAATGACCGACATTTTTTGAGAGACGGGGAGATCCGAAATAAAATCCATAGAGATATGTGTCCAAGGCCTCTTCGGGACCGGCAAGGGCAAAAGCAACCCACTGGCACGAGAACAGCAGGGCTTAGCCCGAGCACAAATCCCACAGGACTGCACAAAAGAACGCACATCCCGCGACAGAGACGGCCACCAAAAGGATCTAGCCACTAACTCTCTGGTACCAAAGATTCCAGGATGACCAGCCAACACCGAACAATGAACCTCAGAGATAACTTTATTCGTCCACCTATCAGGGACAAACAGTTTCTCCGCTGGGCAACGATCAGGTTTATTAGCCTGAAATTTTTGCAGCACCCGCCGTAAATCAGGGGAGATGGCAGACAAAATTACTCCCTCTTTAAGAATACCCGCTGGCTCAGATAAACCCGGAGAGTCGGGCACAAAACTCCTAGACAGGGCATCCGCCTTCACATTTTTAGAGCCCGGAAGGTACGAAACCACAAAGTCAAAACGGGAGAAAAACAGCGACCAACGAGCCTGTCTAGGATTCAACCGTTTGGCAGACTCGAGATAAGTCAAGTTCTTGTGATCAGTCAAGACCACCACGCGATGCTTAGCTCCTTCAAGCCAATGACGCCACTCCTCGAATGCCCACTTCATGGCCAGCAACTCTCGATTGCCAACATCATAATTTCGCTCAGCAGGCGAAAACTTCCTGGAAAAGAAGGCGCATGGTTTCATCACCGAGCAATCAGTACTTCTCTGCGACAAAACAGCCCCCGCTCCAATTTCAGAAGCATCAACCTCGACCTGGAACGGAAGCGAAACATCTGGTTGACACAACACAGGGGCAGAAGAAAAACGACGCTTTAACTCTTGAAAAGCTTCCACAGCAGCAGAAGACCAATTGACCACATCAGCACCCTTCTTGGTCAAATCGGTCAATGGTTTAGCAATACTAGAAAAATTACAGATAAAGCGACGATAAAAATTAGCAAAGCCCAGGAACTTTTGCAGACTCTTCAGAGATGTCGGCTGGGTCCAATCATAAATGGCCTGGACCTTAACAGGGTCCATCTCGATAGTAGAAGGGGAAAAAATGAACCCCAAAAATGAAACCTTCTGAACACCAAAGAGACACTTTGATCCCTTCACAAACAAAGAATTAGCACGCAGCACCTGGAACACCATTCTGACCTGCTTCACATGAGACTCCCAATCATCCGAGAAGACCAAAATATCATCCAAGTATACAATCAGGAATTTATCCAGGTACTCTCGGAAGATGTCATGCATAAAGGACTGAAACACCGATGGAGCATTGGCAAGTCCGAAAGGCATAACTAGGTACTCAAAATGGCCCTCGGGCATATTAAATGCAGTTTTCCATTCATCGCCCCGCTTAATACGCACAAGATTATACGCACCACGAAGATCTATCTTGGTGAACCAACTAGCCCCCTTGATCCGAGCAAACAAATCAGATAGCAGCGGCAAGGGGTACTGAAATTTGACTGTGATTTTATTTAGAAGGCGGTAATCTATACAAGGTCTCAGCGAACCATCCTTCTTGGCCACAAAAAAGAACCCCGCTCCCAATGGCGACGACGACGGGCGAATATGACCCTTCTCCAAGGACTCCTTCACGTAACTCCGCATAGCGGCGTGCTCAGGTACAGATAAATTAAACAGTCGACCTTTAGGAAACTTACTAGCAGGAATCAAATCGATAGCACAATCACAATCCCTATGCGGAGGTAGGGCATTGGACTTGGGCTCATCAAATACATCCTGGTAATCAGACAAGAACTCTGGGACCTCAGAAGGGGTGGATGATGAAATAGACAGAAATGGGACATCACCATGTACCCCCTGACAACCCCAGCTGGACACAGACATTGATTTCCAATCTAATACTGGGTTATGGACTTATAGCCATGGCAACCCCAACACGACCACATCATGCAGATTATGCAACACCAGAAAGCGAATATCCTCCTGATGTGCAGGAGCCATGCACATGGTCAGCTGGGTCCAGTACTGAGGCTTATTCTTGGCCAAAGGCGTAGCATCAATTCCTCTCAATGGAATAGGACACTGCAAGGGCTCCAAGAAAAACCCACAACGCCTGGCATACTCCAAGTCCATCAAATTCAGGGCAGCGCCTGAATCCACAAATGCCATGACAGAATACGATGACAAAGAGCAGATCAAAGTAACGGACAAAAGAAATTTTGACTGTACCGTACCAATGGTGGCAGACCTAGCGAACCACTTAGTGCGCTTAGGACAATCGGAGATAGCATGAGTGGAATCACCACAGTAGAAACACAGCCCATTCTGACGTCTGTGTTCTTGCCGTTCAACTCTGGTCAAAGTCCTATCGCACTGCATAGGCTCAGGTTTATGCTCGGATAATACCGCCAAATGGTGCACAGATTTACGCTCACGCAAGCGTCGACCGATCTGAATGGCTAAAGACATAGACTCATTCAGACCAGCAGGCATGGGAAATCCCACCATGACATCCTTAAGGGCTTCAGAGAGACCCTTTCTGAAGATAGCTGCTAGCGCACCTTCATTCCACTGAGTGAGCACGGACCACTTTCTAAACTTCTGACAATAAATCTCTATCTCATCCTGACCCTGACACAGAGCCAGCAAATTGTTCTCTGCCTGATTCACCGAATTAGGTTCATCATACAGCAATCCGAGCGCCAGGAAAAACGCATCAATATTACATAATGCAGGATCTCCTGGCGCAAGGGAAAATGCCCAGTCTTGAGGGTCGCCACGTAATAAAGAAATAATGATCTTAACTTGTTGAACTGGGTCACCAGAGGAGCGAGGTTTCAAAGCCAGAAACAGTTTACAATTATTTTTAAAACTCAGAAATTTTGCTCTATCTCCAGAAAACAAATCAGGAATAGGAATTCTTGGTTCTAACATAGAATTCTGAACCACAAAGTCTTGAATATTTTGTACTCTTGCAGTGAGATGATCCACACATGAAGACAGACCTTTAATGTCCATTGCTACACCTGTGTCCTGAACCACCCAAATGTCTAGGGAAAAAAAAAGGCAAAACACAGTGCAAAGAAAAAAAAATGGTCTCAGAACTTCTTTTTTCCCTCTATTGAGAAGCATTAGTACTTTGGCCTCCAGTACTGTTGTGATTAGGTAATTCAGAACCACAATGGACCTGGTGGTTAAGAGCACACAAGTGACCTGATAGTTACAAATAAAATAGGACAAGCTCTAAGACGTGGGAACTCTGCTGACCGCAATCCCTAATCCTATCATACCACACTAGAGGTAGCCGTGGATTACGCCTAACACTCCCTATGCAACTCGGCACAGCCTGAGAAACTAGCTAGCCCTGAAGACAGAAAAATAAGCCTACCTTGCCTCAGAAAAATTCCCCAAAGGAAAAGGCAGCCCCCCACATATAATGACTGTGAGTAAGATGAAAATACAAACACAGAGATGAAATAGATTTAGCAAAGTGAGGCCCGACTTACTGAATAGACCGAGGATAGAAAGAGAGCTTTGCGGTCAACACAAAAACCTACAAACAACCACGCAGAGGGGCAAAAAGACCCTCCGCACCGACTAACGGTACGGAGGTGCTCCCTCTGCGTCTCAGAGCTTCCAGCAAGCAAGAAAAACCAAAATAGCAAGCTGGACAGAAAATATAGCAAACAAAAGTAACACAAGCAGAACTTAGCTTATGCTGGGAGACAGGCCACAGGAACGATCCAGGAGGAAGCAAGACCAATACTGGAACATTGACTGGAGGCCAGGAGCAAAGCACTAGGTGGAGTTAAATAGAGCAGCAACTAACGACTTCACCACATCACCTGAGGAAGGAAACTCAGAAGCCGCAGTACCACTCGTGACCACAGGAGGGAGCTCTGCCACAGAATTCACAATAGTAGTCCTCCATATAGTATAATGCACAGCCCGTAGTCTTCCATATAGTATAATGCACAGCCCATAGTCCTCCATGTAGTATAATGCACAGCCCACAGTCCTCCATATAGTACAATACAAAGTTCTTAGTACTCCATATAGTATATTGCACAGCACATAGTCCTCCATATAGTATAATGTACAGCCCGTAGTCCTCCATATGGGATAATGCATAGCCCATAGTCCTCCATATAGTATAATGCACAGCCCATAGTCCTCTATATAGTATAATACACAGCCCATAGTCCACCATATAGTATAATACACAGTCCTTAGTACTCCATATAGTATATTGCACAGCATATAGTCCTCCATATAGTATAATGTACAGCCCGTAGTCCTCCATATGGGATAATGCATAGCCCATAGTCCTCCATATAGTATAATGCACAGCCCATAGTCCTCTATATAGTATAATACACAGCCCATAGTCCACCATATAGTATAATACACAGTCCTTAGTACTCCATATAGTATATTGCACAGCACATAGTCCTCCATATAGTATAATGTACAGCCCATAGTTCTCCATATATTATAATGCATAGCCCAGAGTCCTCCATATAGTATAATGCACATCCCATAGTCCTCCATATAGTATAATGCAGAGCCCGTAGTCCTCCATATAGTATAATGTACAGCCCATAGTCCTCCATATAGTATAATGCACAGCCCATAGTCCTCCATATATTATAATGCATAGCCCATAGTCCTCCATATAGTATAATGCACAGCCCATAGTCCTCCATATAGTATAATGCACAGCCCATAGTCCTCTATATAGTATAATACACAGCCCATAGTCCACCATATAGTATAATACACAGTCCTTAGTACTCCATATAGTATATTGCACAGCACATAGTCCACCATATAGTATAATACACAGTCCTTAGTACTCCATATAGTATAATGTACAGCCCATAGTCCTCCATATATTATAATGCATAGCCCATAGTCCTCCATATAGTATAATGCAGAGCCCATATTCCTCTATATAGTATAATACATTCTCCATAGTCCCCCATTTAGTATGATGCACAGCCCATAGGCCTCCATATAGTATAATGCACAACCCACAGTCCCCCCATGTAGTTCTATACACAGCCCATAGTCCTCCATATAGTATAATACACAGCCCATAGTCCTCCATATAGTATAATGCACAGCCCATAGTCCTCCATATAGTATATTGCACAGCACATAGTCCTCCATATAGTATAATGTACAGCCCGTAGTCCTCCATATAGGATAATGCATAGCCCATAGTCCTCCATATAGTATAATTCACAGCCCATAGTCCTCTATTTAATATAATACACCGCCAATAGTCCACCATGTAGTATAATCCACAGCCCATAGTTCTCCATATAGTATAATACACAGCCCATAGTCCTCCATATAGTATAATGCACAGCCCATAGTCCTCCATATAGTATAATACACAGCCCATAGTCCTCCATACAGTATAATACACAGCCCATAGTCCTCCATATAGTATAATGTACAGCCCGTAGTCCTCCATATAGGATAATGCATAGCCCATAGTCCTCCATATAGTATAATACACAGCCCATAGTCCTCTATTTAATATAATACACAGCCCATAGTCCACCATGTAGTATAATCCACAGCCCATAGTTCTCCATATAGTATAATACACAGCCCATAGTCCTCCATACAGTATAATACACAGCCCATAGTCCTCCATGTAGGATAAAACACTGCCCATAGTCCTCCATATAGTATAATACATTCTCCATAGTCCCCCATTTAGTATAATGCACAGCCCATAGGCCTGCATATAGTATAATGCACAGTCCGTATGTTACACTTGGTTCTGGCCCTGCACCCAGTTCTGGCGCTGCCCCCAGTTCTGATCCCTCACCCGCTCCTGCTGCGCTGCCCCTGTACCTCTGCGAAGTCCCTGTGTGGATCCTTGCACTGCCTGTCCCTCAGCGTCCTGCTGTTGCTTCTCTCTCCCACTTCCTGGCACGCTGCAGGCAGGCCTCCAGGGAGAATGCTTAGGACATGCGGTGCTTACCTCTAGTCTCTTAAACGGACATTTTTTGAAAATTTCAATTAACAAATGGCAGCGCACTGATTACTACTTCTGGCCCCTCTGTCATAGGGAGGGTGCCGGAGCAACGTCTGCAATTGCTTATTCCGGTTCTGTTCCTGTTCTGTCTGCGCTGTTACAGCATTCCGTTTTGCATTCTGCTTATACTGTTTGTTTTCTTAGAATACCAGTGGTTGGCTATCCTAAGATGACACATGTACCTTTTTACTCAAGTGCCATCCCGTTCCGTCACTCGCCATTCCAAACCCCTGGACAACGCTAAAGGTGCTGGAGCCAGCATCCTCCCATCTACCCGGAATCTGATTTTCCTCGCCAGAGCCAGCTTCATACCTCATACCCGGTGTCCGCCGGTCAGCTCCACCATATCTGCTATATCTGTTTATCCGTTTGTCCCGCTGGGACAGCTGCCACGTGTCCGGGGTCTAACTGGAGGTAGCACCTGTCTCCCCCAGGTATTCCACTCTAGTCCTGTTCGAGGGATCTTACTACGGATACCTGGGGCTCACTAGTTACGCCCCCCGGACTGAGGTCTCAAGGTTCCACTCTAAAAATAAAAAATGAATGTGAATTTCATCACCTGTGCCTCTGCCTCCATTCGTTACATCGTAGTCCTCCTTATAGTATATTGCACAGCACATAGTCCTCCATATAGTATAATACACAGCCCATAGTCCCCCATGTAGTATAATGCACAGCCCATAGCCCTCCATATAGTATAATGCACAGCCCATAGTCCCCCATATAGTATAATGCACAGCCCATAGTCCTCCATATAGTATAATGCACAGCACATAGTCCTCCATATAGTATAATACACAGCACATAGTCCTCCATATAGTATAATGCACAGCCCATAGTCCTCCATACAGTATAATGCAGAGCGCATAGTCCTCTATATAGTATAATGCACAGCCCGTAGCCCTCCATATAGTATAATGCACAGCCCATAGTCCTCCATATAGTATAATGCACAGCCCGTAGCCCTCCATATAGTATAATGCACAGCCCATAGTCCCCCATATAGTATAATGCACAGCCCATAGTCCTCCATATAGTATAATGCACAGCACATAGTCCTCCATATAGTATAATACACAGCCCATAGTCCCCCATGTAGTATAATGCACAGCCCATAGACCTCCATATAGTATAATGCACAGCCCGTAGCCTTCCATATACAAGTGCACAGCCCATAGTCCACATAGTAATGCAAGATAAACGCAAAGAGCAATCACCATCATTCCATTTTGTTGCTCCCATACAGGGCATAATTGGGAGCCAAAAAATACAATGCTCTGCCATGTTAGATTCTGGAGCAGGATGGAATTTCATGGACTTACAATTCACACTTGATAACAACATTGCAAGTAGGACTAAATCCATGCGCATCGATATGGAAACTGTGGATGGATCACATTTATCATCTTTCCTCCATCTCATAGATCTTCCATACCTGACCTATCTATAGCAATTAACGACATCACGCTCTCCCCCGTACTGGAAGTCCGCTGCCTCGGAGTAACCCTTGACTTTGCCCTGTCCTTCAAACCGCACATCCAAGCTATTTCCACCTCCTGTCGCCTCCAGCTCAAAAATATCTCCAGAATCCGTCCTTTCTTCAGCCGTCAATCTACTAAAATGCTTGTGCATGCCCTCATCATCTCCCGCCTTGACTACTACAACATCCTCCTCTGTGGCCTCCTTGCTAACACCCTTGAACCTCTCCAGCCCATCCTTAACTCTGCTGCCTGACTAAGTCATCTTTATCCTTACTACTACTCCGCTTTCCCCCTCTGCAAATCTCTTCACTGGCTCCCATTCCCTCAGCGTATCCAGTTCAAATTACTAATACTGATCTACAAAGCCATCCATAACCGGTCTCCTCCATATATCTCTGAACAAATCTCCCGATATCTTCCCTCATGTGATCTCCAGTCTTCCCAAGATCTCCTTCTTTCCTCCACACTTATTCGCTCCTCACCCAACCGCCTCCAAGACTTCTCCCGAATATCCCCCATCCTCCGGAATTCTCTGCCCCAACACGACCGACTATCAACCACATTCGGATCCTTCAGACGTAACCTGAAAACCCATCTCTTCAGGAAAGCCTACAGCCTGCACTGGCACCGCTGCTGCCTCATCACTATCGAAGCTACCGCCTCACCAACACCGGAGCTACCGCCTCACCGACACCGGAGCTACTGCAACCCTCAACCTACTGTCTCCTTCCCCATAATCCTGTAGAATGTAAGCCCGCAGGGTCCTCGTCCTCTGTATCAGTCTGTAATTGTTAGTTTGCTTACTGTAAGTGATATCTGTAATTTGTATGTAACCTCTTCTCATGTACAGCACCATGGAATCAATGGTGCTTTATTAATAATAATAATAATAATTTATCTTCTGGACCTGTTACGAGACAATTGAACTGGAAAAATGTATTGAACCGAATCATCATGAAGTGGTTAGTTTTCATCATATTTTATCACCAAAATTTCCAGTTATTCTAAGAATTCCCTGGTTTTCGATTCATAACCCATCTATCAACTGGGCATCGAGGACCATAACCTTTCCTCTGAGTACTGTAAGAACAATTGCCATGCTAATGTATCTGTTCTCAGACAAATTCACGTATCTGAGATTTCTCATCAGCAGATGATCAACTACCACCTCAGTACCAGCAGTTCAGTGAGGTCTGCAGTAAGAAGAAAGCCGATCAGCTGCCTCCTCATCATCCTTATGACTGTCCCAGATTTCCTTAGTAATGCACAGGTCATTGAATGCTTGCCTGTCCAGGTGATGCAATTATCACCTGTGCAATACTAAGGAAATCCTGAAAACATGACCTGTTGGTGGCTCTTGAGGACCGGAGTTGGGGAACAGTGTTCTAGAGCATCCTTTCCATTTGGGCGAATTCACAATCTTTCTGAGCCAGAATTGAAAGTACTAAAGGAATACCTGGATGAAAACTTAGAGAAAGGCTTTATTCAACCTTCTTCTTCGCCAGCTGGAGCAACCTTGTTTTTTGTAGATGAGAAGGACTCAACCCTGCAGTCATGTATTGAGAAATAAGTAAAATTACCATTAAGAATAGCTATCTACTCCCTTTAATTCCTGAGTTGCTGGAGAGACTGCGTTCTACCAGGCTTTTTACCAAACTCGATCTAAGAGAGGCTTATAATCTCATCCTCCCAGGAGATGAATGTAAAACTGCCTTCAGAACTAGATACGGACAATGGGAAACACCCCAGCCACCTTTCAGTACTTCATCAATGTTGGTTTCCGAGATTTTGTTGTTTATCTTGATGACATTCTTATATTTTCAGATACCTTGGAGGAGCATCGCAGACATGTCCAGTTAGCCCTGGAATGTCTACTAGAAAACCATCTCTATATCAAACTTGAAAAATGTGAGTTTGAACAAACCAGAACTTAATTTATGGGATATATCATCTCCCCAGAAGGTCTGAGCATGGATCCCAGTAAGATCACAGCGGAAGTTGACGGGCCTACCCCAAGAAATGTAAAAGACGTTCAGTGCTTTTAGGATTCGCAAATTTTTACTGAAGATTCATTAAAAACTTTTCAAAAATCATTTTACTAATTACTTCACTCACAAAGAAAACCAGAGTGTTTTTTTTTTGTCTCCAGAGGCACAAATGACGTTTGACAAACTAAAGACACTTTTTACTTCCGCACCATTACTTGCCATCCAGATCTTAGACTGACGTTTGTTGTCGGAGTCGACGCCTCAGATTCTGCGGTGGGAGCCATTTTATCACAGCTAGTTGGAGACAATGCAGCTTCATCCATGTGCATTTGTTTCTCATACGATGTCAGCTGCAGAAAAGAACTATGACATTGGGAATAAGGAACTTTTAGCTAGCCATAATCATACACACATGTCGGAATCCCCCTGTTTGGTGCAGGCTTCGTCACTGAACCCCTTTCTGGACACACGACAGCTGACATTTGCCCACAACAGCCCAGGGTGGAATCGAGAGCTGTTAACTCGCGCTTACCAGATGTGTCGTTAATCCCGCCCATTGGTGACCCCGTTACATGATCGCAGGACACCGATGAGTCGGCATGACAACCAGAGGTCTCCAGCAGACCTCTATTGTCACTGCTGGATTGCTATGAGCGCAGCCCAGTGGCCGTCACACATAGCATGTGTATAGCAGAAGCGATTGGGTTATGGCAGCTTATAGTTTTCCAAGGAGACTATGCAAAAAGTAAAAAAACTTTTTAAAAATAAAATTCAAAATAAAACAATAAAAAATATACACTGTAACAGAGTCACTGGCATAGTATGTGAAGGGAGATACGTGTCACTGCACATACTGCGGGCAGTGATGTAAAACCAGTGTTTTGCCTCAGCACGCTACATGCTGAGATGCTGAGAGGGTTAATAGGAATGTATGTTATAGGCTGGTTTTAGTGGACCTCGATAGAGTGGGTGGGCGATGGTCCACCTATCTCCACATGCAGAGTCCAGAGTGGACCTGTGTGAGGTCAAGGTCATGTGACCATCACATGGGGTGTTAAATACCTGGTGATGAGAGTCAGTGGGGATTGTGTATTGGGAGAGTAGGAACTCCCACATAGCTCCCGGAGGAGCTGAGGACTGTGCGGGATAACTGCGGGTGAACCCTGCAGGGAATGGACTCATAAGGATGGTGCGGGATAACTGCAGGTAAATCCTGCAGGGAATGGACTCATAAGGATTGTGCGGGATAACTGCAGGTGAACCCTGCAGGGAATGGACTCATAAGGATTGTGCGGGATAACTGCAGGTGAACCCTGCAGGGAATGGACTCATAAGGACTGTGCAGGATAACTGCGGGTGAACCCTGCAGGGAATGGACTTATAAGGACTGTGCGGGATAACTGCAGGTGAACCCTGCAGGGAATGGACTCATAAGGATGGTGCAGGATAACTGCGGGTGAACCCTGCAGGGAATGGACTCATAAGGCTGGTGCGGGATAACTGCAGGTAAATCCTGCAGGGAATGGACTCATAAGGACTGTGCGGGATAACTGCAGGTGAACCCTGCAGGGAATGGATTCATAAGGACTGTGCAGGATAACTGCAGGTGAACCCTGCAGGGAATGGACTCATAAGGACTGTGCGGGATAACTGCGGGTGAACCCTGCAGGAAATGGACTCTGTTGTGAATTCTGTTGTCGAACTCCCTCCTGTGGTCGTGAATGGTACTTCGGCGAGTTCTGTCTATGGGCTCCCTCTGGTGGCTATGAGTGAAGCTGCGGCTTCTGAGGTTCCTTACACAGGTGACGTGGTTTGTTCTTTGGTTGGCTGCTCTATTTAACTCTTCTCAGATCGTTACTCCATGCCAGCTGTCAATGTTTTAGCATTGGTTCAGTTCGCTCCTGGATCTGTCTGGTGTCCTGTCTTCTCCTGCAGAAGCTAAGTTCCTGATTATTATTTTTGCTCATTGTTTCTTGTCCAGCTGGTTATCATGATTTTGTCTTGCTAGCTGGAAGCTCTGGGATGCAGAGTGGCCCCGCCGCACCGTGAGTCGGTGCGGAGGTCTTTTTTGCACACTCTGCGTGGTCTTTTGTAGGTTTTGTGCTGATCGCAAAGTTACCTTTCCTATCCTCTGTCTATTAAGTAAGTCTGGCCTCCCTTTGCTGAACCTGTCTCATTTCTGAGTTTGTGACTTTCATCTTTACTCACAGTCAATATATGTGGGGGGCTTCCTTTACCTTTGGGGAATTTCTCTGAGGCAAGGTAGGCTTTATTTTCCATCTCTAGGGCTAGATAGTTCTTAGGCTGTGACGAGGCGCCTAGGGTCTGGTCAGGAGCGCTCCACGGCTATTTCTAGTGTGTGCGATAGGATTAGGGCTTGCGGTCAGCAGAGTTCCCACATCCCAGAGCTCGTCCTGTATGAGGTTTAACTATCAGGTCATTCCGGGTGCTCCTAACCACCAGGTCATAACAGTACAGCTGGCCCAAAGTATTAATGCATCTCAATAGAGGGATAAGAGAAGTTCTGAGACCATTTTTTTTTCTTTGCACTGTGTTTTGTCTTTCTTTTCCCCTAAACCTTTGGGTGGTTCAGGACACAGGTGTAGAGGTGGACATTCAAGGTCTGTCCTCTTGTGTGGATCATCTCACTGCAAGGGTACAAAACATTCAAGATTTTGTGGTTCAGAATCCGATGTTAGAGCCTAGAATTCCTACTCCTGATTTATTTTCTGGAAATAGATCTAAGTTTCTGAATTTCAAAAATAATTGTAAACTGTTTCTAGCTTTGAAACCCCGCTCCTCTGGTGACCCCGCTCAACAAATAAAAATCATTATTTCTTTATTGCGTGGTGACCCTCAAGACTGGGCATTTTCCCTTGCGCCAGGAGATCCTGCATTGCGTGCACACACGGCTGCAGGTTGGTACTCCCTGTATGTACCTTCTCATCAGTGGCATGCAGGCATATTTTAGGTTTCACCTATTTAACTATATGGGATTTTCCATTTACGATTGATCTATGCCCAAGGTCTAGGTAAGCATGAGCCATATAGTATACCCTGCTACATTAAGCTTACACTAGGCACTTTACTGGTACCTCTCAGTATATATATTATTGCACCAGGCACTTTATGTGATATTCTCCTGCATGCCTTGTATCTCCCTGCATTAGCACCTTATTTGTGAGTATTTATTATTATATTTTTTGCTTTTGGTTACCATTTGTTCGGCCATTCATTTATAATACATCAGTATGGTCCCCATTGTCTACACTACGCATTATGTATTACCCTATTGACTGATGTATGTTACTTGTGTGCATACTTACACTCGTGGTATCAGTACAATTGACTATTTTTGCTCTTTAGTGTAACATCACCTCCGTGTGTGGCACTAGTGTCGCCTTTTCATTTTTTTCATTGCATCTTCTTACTTGGTTTCTATTCATATTTTTTGTACTTTTTATATGGTTCTTTAAAAAAATTGTTAAATTTTAAGCTCTAGTGTCCATTTCTCTCTCGGTTGTCTATCATACGTATTATGGCGGAGCATTTACCTCCGGTGCCCTTTTTGTAGGTTTATTGCGTGATGTTGATGCGTTTTTTTCTGGCGCTAGGATTGCTTTATGATGAACCAAATTCCGTGGATCAGGCAGAGAAAATCTTGCTGGCTCTGTGTCAGGGTCAGGATGAGGTAGAGATATATTGTCAGAAGTTTAGAAAGTGGTCTGTACTCACTCAGTGGAATGAATGTGCCCTGGCGGCAATTTTCAGAAAGGGTCTTTCTGAAGCCTTTAAGGATGTCATGGTGGGATTTCCCACGCCTGCTGGTCTGAATGAGTCTATGTCATTGGCCATTCAGATCGATCGGCGCTTGCGTGAGCGCAAAGCTGTGCACCATCTGGCGGGTATTCTCTGAGAATAGGCCTGAGGCTATGCAGTGTGATAGGACTTTGACCAGAGCTGAAAGGCAAGAACACAGACTTCGGAATAGGCTATGTTTTTACTGTGGTGATTCCACTCATGCTATCTCCGATTGTCCTAAGCGCACTAAGCGGTTCGCTAGGTCGGCCACCATTGGTACGGTACAGTCTAAATTTCTTTTGTCCGTTACTCTGATTTGCTCTCTGTCGTCATATTCTGTTATGGCATTTGTGGATTCAGGCGCTGCCCTGAATTTGATGGACTTGGAGTTTGCCAGGCGCTGTGGTTTTTTCTTGGAGCCCTTGCAGTATCCTATTCCATTGAGAGGAATTGATGCTACGTCTTTGGCCAAGAATAAGCCTCAGTACTGGACCCAATTGACCATGTGCATGGCTCCTGCACATCAGGAGGATATTCGCTTTTTGGTGTTGCATAATCTGCATGATGTGGTCGTTTTGGGGTTACCATGGCTACAGGTCCATAATCTAGTGTTGGATTGGAAATCTATGTCTGTGTCCGGCTGGGGTTGTCAAGGGGTACATGGTGATGTTCCATTGTTGTCAATTTCGCCTTCCACTCCTTCTGAAGTCCCTGAATTTTTATCAGATTACCGGGATGTATTTGAGGAGCCTAAATCCGGTGCCCTATCTCCTCATAGGGATTGCGACTGTGCTATTAATTTGATTCCTGGTAGTAAGTTTCCTAAGGGCCGTCTGTTTAATTTATCTGTGCCAGAGCACACCGCTATGCGGAGTTATATAAAGGAATCCTTGGAGAAGGGTCATATTCGCCCGTCGTCGTCACCATTGGGAGCAGGGTTCTTTTTTGTGGCCAAGAAGGATGGCTCTTTGAGACCTTGTATTGATTACCGCCTCCTTAATAAGATCACGGTCAAATTTCAGTACCCTTTGCCGTTGATGTCTGATCTGTTTGCTCGGATTAAGGGGGCTAGTTGGTTCACCTAGATAGATCTTCGAGGGGCGTATAATCTGGTGCGAATTAAACAGGGCGATGAATGGAAAACGGCATTTAATACGCCCGAGGGCCATTTTGAGTACCTGGTTATGCCATTCGGGCTTTCTAATGCTCCATCTGTGTTTCAGTCCTTTATGCATGACATCTTCCGAGAGTACCTGGATAGATTCATGATTGTATATTTGGATGACATTTTGGTCTTTTCGGATGATTGGGAGTCTCATGTGAAGCAGGTCAGAATGGTGTTCCAGGTTCTTCGTGCGAATTCCTTGTTTGTGAAGGGGTCAAAGTGTCTCTTTGGAGTTCAGAAGGTTTCATTTTTGGGTTTCATTTTTTCCCCTTCTACTATCGAGATGGACCCTGTTAAAGTTCAGGCCATTTACGATTGGACTCAGCCGACATCTGTGAAGAGCTTGCAGAAGTTCCTGGGCTTTGCTAATTTTTATCGTCGCTTCATCGCTAATTTTTCCAGTATTGCTAAACCGTTGACTGATTTGACCAAGAAAGGTGCTGATGTGGTCAATTGGTCCTCTGCGGCTGTAGAGGCTTTTCAGGAGTTTAAACGACGTTTTGCTTCTGCCCCTGTGTTGTGCCAGCCAGATGTTTCGCTCCCTTTTCAGGTTGAGGTTGATGCTTCTGAAATTGGAGCAGGGGCTGTTTTGTCGCAAAGAAGTTCTGATGGCTCAGTGATGAAACCCTGTGCCTTCTTTTCTAGAAAATTCCCGCCTGCTGAGCGCAATTATGATGTGGGCAATCGGGAGTTGTTGGCCATGAAGTGGGCATTCGAGGAGTGGCGACATTGGCTTGAAGGAGCTAAACATCGCGTGGTGGTCTTGACGGATCACAAGAATTTAACTTATCTCGAGTCTGCCAAACGGTTGAATCCTAGGCTGGCTTGGTGGTCGCTCTTTTTCTCCCGTTTTGATTTTGTGGTTTCATACCTTCCGGGATCTAAGAATGTGAAGGCTGACACCCTGTCAAGGAGTTTTGTGCCTGACTCTCCGGGTGTTCCGGAGCCGGCGGGTATTCTTAAAGAGAGGGTAATTTTGTCTGCCATTTCCCCTGATTTGCGGCGTATGCTGCAAAAGTTTCAGGCTGATAGACCTGACCGTTGTCCTACGGGGAAACTGTTTGTCCCTGATAGATGGACTAGTAGAGTTATCTCTGAGATTCATTGTTCAGTGTTGGCTGGTCATCCTGGAATCTTTGGTACCAGAGATTTGGTGGCTAGATCCTTTTGGTGGCCTTCTTTGTCACGGGATGTGCGTTCTTTTGTGCAGTCCTGTGGGACTTGTGCTCGGGCTAAGCCCTGCTGTTCTCGTGCCAGTGGGTTGCTTTTGCCCTTGCCGATCCCGAAGAGACCCTGGACACATATTTCTATGGATTTTATTTCAGATCTCCCTGTTTCTCAAAGGATGTCGGTCATTTGGGTGGTTTGTGATCGCTTCTCTAAGATGGTCCATTTGGTACCCTTATCTAAATTGCCTTCCTCCTCTGATTTGGTGCCATTGTTTTTCCAGCATGTGGTTCGTTTGCATGGCATTTCAGAGAACATCGTTTCGGACAGAGGTTCCCAGTTTGTTTCGAGGTTTTGGCGGTCCTTTTGCGCTACGATGGGCATTGATTTGTCTTTTTCTTCGGCTTTCCATCCTCAGACTAATGGCCAAACCGAACGAACTAATCAGACTTTGGAGACATATCTGAGATGCTTTGTTTCTGCTGATCAGGATGATTGGGTGTCCTTCTTGCCTTTGGCTGAGTTCGCCCTCAATAATCGGGCCAGCTCGGCTACTTTAGTTTCTCCTTTTTTCTGTAATTCTGGTTTCCATCCTCGTTTCTCTTCAGGGCAGGTTGAGCCTTCGGACTGTCCTGGTGTGGATGCGGTGGTGGACAGGTTGCAGCAGATTTGGACTCATGTGGTGGACAATTTGACATTGTCCCAGGAGAAGGCTCAACGTTTCGCTAACCACCGGCGTTGTGTTGGTCCCCGACTTCGTGTTGGGGATTTGGTTTGGTTGTCATCTCGTCACGTTCCTATGAAGGTTTCCTCTCCTAAGTTTAAGCCTCGTTTCATTGGGCCTTATAAGATTTCCGAAGTTCTTAATCCTGTGTCATTTCGTTTGGACCTTCCAGCTTCTTTTGCCATCCATAATGTGTTCCATAGGTCGTTGTTGCGGAGATAAGTGGCGCCTATGGTTCCCTCCGTTGATTCCCCTGCCCCGGTGTTGGTTGAGGGGGAGTTGGAGTATGTGGTGGAGAGGATTTTGGATTCTCGTGTTTCGAGACGGAAACTTCAGTACCTGGTCAAGTGGAAGGGTTATGGTCAGGAAGATAATTCCTGGGTTTTTGCCTCTGATGTTCATGCTGCCGATCTTGTTCGTGCCTTTCATCTGGCTCATCCTGATCGGCCTGGGGGCTCTGGTGAGGGTTCGGTGACCCCTCCTCAAGGGGGGGGTACTGTTGTGAATTCTGTTGTCGAGCTCCCTCCTGTGGTCGTGAATGGTACTTCGGCGAGTTCTGTCTATGGGCTCCCTCTGGTGGCTATGAGTGAAGCTGCGGCTTCTGAGGTTCCTTACACAGGTGACGTGGTTTGTTCTTTGGTTGGCTGCTCTATTTAACTCTTCTCAGATCGTTACTCCATGCCAGCTGTCAATGTTTTAGCATTGGTTCAGTTCGCTCCTGGATCTGTCTGGTGTCCTGTCTTCTCCTGCAGAAGCTAAGTTCCTGATTATTATTTTTGCTCATTGTTTCTTGTCCAGCTGGTTATCATGATTTTGTTTTGCTAGCTGGAAGCTCTGGGATGCATAGTGGCCCCGCCGCACTTTGAGCCGGTGCGGAGGTCTTTTTTGCACACTCTGCGTGGTCTTTGTAGGTTTTTGTGCTGACCGCAAAGTTACCTTTCCTATTCTCTGTCTATTTAGTAAGTCTGGCCTCCATTTGCTGAACCTGTCTCATTTCTGAGTTTGTGACTTTCATCTTTACTCACAGTCAATATATGTGGGGGGCTTCCTTTACCTTTGGGGAATTTCTCTGAGGCAAGGTAGGCTTTATTTTCCATCTCTAGGGCTAGATAGTTCTTAGGCTGTGACTTCGGCGAGTTCTGTCCATGGACTCCCTCTGGTGGCTGTGAGTAGAGCTGCTGCTTCTGAGGTTCCTTCCACAGGTGACGTAGTTTATTCTTTGGCTGGCTGCTCTATTTAACTCCACTCAGATCGTTACTCCATGCCAGCTGTCAATGTTCTTGTACTGGTTCAGTTCGCTCTTCAGTTCGGATGTTTCTGGTGACCTGTCTACTCCAGCAGAAGCTAAGTCCCTGCGAGTTAATTATTTGTTCATTGTTTCCTTGTCCAGCTTGCTATTATGATTTCGCCTTGCTAGCTGGAAGCTCTGGGATGCAGAGTGGCACCTCCGCACCGTGAGTCGGTGCGGAGGTCTTTTTGCACACTCTGCGTGGTCTTTTTGTAGTTTTTTGTGCTGACCGCAAAGATACCTTTCCTATCCTCAGTCTGTTTAGTAAGTCTGGCCTCCCTTTGCTGAAACCTGTTTCATTTCTGTGTTTGTGACTTTCATCTTTACTCACAGTCAATATATGTGGGGGGCTGCCTTTTCCTTTGGGGAATTTCTCTGAGGCAAGGTAGGCTTTATTTTCTGTCTCTAGGGCTAGTTAGCTCTTAGGCTGTGAAGAGGCGTCTAGGCATTGTTAGGTACGCTCCACGGCTATTTCTAGTTGTGTGATAGGATTAGGGGTTGTGGTCAGCAGAGCTCCCACATCCCAGAGCTTGTCCTGTGTGAGTTTAACCATTAGGTCGTTCCCGGTGCTCCTAACCACCAGGTCCATAACAGGACTCATAAGGACTGTGCGGGATAACTGCGGGTGAACCCTGCAGGGAATGGACTCATAAGGATGGTGCGGGATAACTGCAGGTAAATCCTGCAGGGAATGGACTCATAAGGCCTGTGCGGCATAACTACAGGTGAACCCTGCAGGGAATGGACTCATAAGGCCTGTGCGGCATAACTACAGGTGAACCCTGCAGGGAGTGGACTCATAAGGACTGTGCGGGATAACTGCAGGTGAACCCTGCAGGGAATGGACTCATAAGGACTGCAGGATAACTGCGGGTGAACCCTGCAGGGAATGGACTCATAAGGATTGTGCAGGATAACTGCGGGTGAACCCTGCAGGGAATGGACTCATAAGGACTGCAGGATAATTGCGGTTGAACCCTGCAGGGAATGGACTCATAAGGACTGTGCAGGATAACTGCGGGTGAACCCTGCAGGGAATGGACTCATAAGGACTGTGCAGGATAACTGCGGGTGAACCCTGCAGGGAGTGGACTCATAAGGACTGTGCGGGATAACTGCAGATGAACCCTGCAGGGAATGGACTCATAAGGACTGTGCAGGATAACTGCGGGTGAACCCTGCAGGGAATGGACTCATAAGGACTGTGCAGGATAACTGTGGGTGAACCCTGCAGGGAATGGACTCATAAGGACTGTGCAGGATAACTGCGGGTGAACCCTGCAGGGAATGGACTGTGTTTTGCTTGTGTTACTGTTGTACCAGCAAGGCTCTGTTCATTTTGCTGAACTCTGCTAAGGTTTCTATCATCCCCAATAAACCAGCAGTTGATTTTCTACCAGAACGGTTCCTGTGTGTACCTGAGGAAGTAGCTAAGTGTATCGACCCCTCACAACACATACAGTGTTTGGTATTGCCGAGTTCAGAGTCGCCCAATCTATCAATATAAAAAAAACTGATCAAGAAACAGCGTAACAAGAAAAAATTTAAAAATGCCAGAGTTACGGTTTTTTTTGGTGACCACTACATTGCAATAAAATGCAATCATAAGATCTTATCTGCACCAAAATGGTAATGTTAAAAACATCAGCTCTGCAAGAAAAAAATAAGCCCTCACCCAACCTGAGATCACGAAAAGTCTCAGAAAATGGCTCCAGGTTGTTTCAGTTGATTTTCAGGACTGAATACAAAGTGGCATGACAGGAATAGAAAAGTGTATTTTTACCACCTAAATGTCGCTATGGCCGGCAGACTCCAAGGCCGCTGATTGGCCGTGAATTGTGATAGCAAACGCCAGGACCTCACAATCAGGGGGCCGATGGGGATAAAGAGGAAGCCCCCACACTCTGTTAACCATTAATATGATGTAGTCACTATTGACAGATATGGATGGTGACAACACTGATCGTGGCTGATGCAGCAAGTTGTCAGCTATCGTGAACAGCCGACTGCTACTGGATTGTCACCTGAGGAGCAGCACTTTTAGACCTAATACTATCTAATAGACCTGACAGAATAACAAATCTGCAGGTGGTTGGGCATTTAGGAAATAGCGACCACAATATTGTACAGTTTCACCTGTCTTTCACTAGGGGGACTTGTCAGGGAGTCACAAAAACACTGAACTTTAGGAAGGCAAAGTTTGACCAGCTTAGAGATGCCCTTAATCTGGTAGACTGGGACAATATCCTCAGAAATGAGAATACAGATAATAAATGGGAAATGTTTAAGAACATCCTAAATAGGCAGTGTAAGCGGTTTATACCTTGTGGGAATAAAAGGACTAGAAATAGGAAAAACCCAATGTGGCTAAACAAAGAAGTAAGACAGGCAATTAACAGTAAAAAGAAAGCATTTGCACTACTAAAGCAGGATGGCACCATTGAAGCTCTAAAAAACTATAGGGAGAAAAATACTTTATCTAAAAAACTAATTAAAGCTGCCAAAAAGGAAACAGAGAAGCACATTGCTAAGGAGAGTAAAACTAATCCCAAACTGTTCTTCAACTATATCAATAGTAAAAGAATAAAAACTGAAAATGTAGGCCCCTTAAAAAATAGTGAGGAAAGAATGGTTGTAGATGACGAGGAAAAAGCTAACATATTAAACACCTTCTTCTCCACGGTATTCACGGTGGAAAATGAAATGCTAGGTGAAATCCCAAGAATCAATGAAAACCCTATATTAAGGGTCACCAATCTAACCCAAGAAGAGGTGCGAAACCGGCTAAATAAGATTAAAATAGATAAATCTCCGGGTCCGGATGGCATACACCCACGAGTACTAAGAGAACTAAGTAATGTAATAAACCATTATTTCTTATTTTTAGTGACTCTATAGCGACAGGGTCTGTTCCGCAGGACTGGCGCATAGCAAATGTGGTGCCAATATTCAAAAAGGGCTCTAAAAGTGAACCTGGAAATTATAGGCCAGTAAGTCTAACCTCTATTGTTGGTAAAATATTTGAAGGGTTTCTGAGGGATGTTATTCTGGATTATCTCAATGAGAACTGTTTAACTCCATATCAGCATGGGTTTATGAGAAATCGCTCCTGTCAAACCAATCTAATCAGTTTTTATGAAGAGGTAAGCTATAGACTGGACCACGGTGAGTCATTGGACGTGGTATATCTCGATTTTTCCAAAGCGTTTGATACCGTGCCGCACAAGAGGTTGGTACAGAAAATGAGAATGCTTGGTCTGGGGGAAAATGTGTGTAAATGGGTTAGTAACTGGCTTAGTGATAGAAAGCAGAGGGTGGTTATAAATGGTATAGTCTCTAACTGGGTCGCTGTGACCAGTGGGGTACCGCAGGGGTCAGTATTGGGACCTGTTCTCTTCAACATATTCATTAATGATCTGGTAGAAGGTTTACACAGTAAAATATCGATATTTGCAGATGATACAAAACTATGTAAAGCAGTTAATACAAGAGAAGATAGTATTCTGCTACAGATGGATCTGGATAAGTTGGAAACTTGGGCTGAAAGGTGGCAGATGAGGTTTAACAATGATAAATGTAAGGTTATACACATGGGAAGAGGGAATCAATATCACCATTACACACTGAATGGGAAACCACTGGGTAAATCTGATAGGGAGAAGGACTTGGGGATCCTAGTTAATGATAAACTTACCTGGAGCAGCCAGTGCCAGGCAGCAGCTGCCAAGGCAAACAGGATCATGGGGTGCATTAAAAGAGGTCTGGATACACATGATGAGAGCATTATACTGCCTCTGTACAAATCCCTAGTTAGACCGCACATGGAGTACTGTGTCCAGTTTTGGGCACCGGTGCTCAGGAAGGATATAATGGAACTAGAGAGAGTACAAAGGAGGGCAACAAAATTAATAAAGGGGATGGGAGAACTACAATACCCAGATAGATTAGCGAAATTAGGATTATTTAGTCTAGAAAAAAGACGACTGAGGGGCGATCTAATAACCATGTATAAGTATATAAGGGGATAATACAAATATCTCGCTGAGGATCTGTTTATACCAAGGAAGGTGACGGGCACAAGGGGGCATTCTTTGCGTCTGGAGGAGAGAAGGTTTTTCCACCAACATAGAAGAGGATTCTTTACTGTTAGGGCAGTGAGAATCTGGAATTGCTTGCCTGAGGAGGTGGTGATGGCGAACTCAGTCGAGGGGTTCAAGAGAGGCCTGGATGTCTTCCTGGAGCAGAACAATATTGTATCATACAATTATTAGGTTCTGTAGAAGGACGTAGATCTGGGGATTTATTATGATGGAATATAGGCTGAACTGGATGGACAAATGTCTTTTTTCGGCCTTACTAACTATGTTACTATGTTACTATGTTACTATGTATGGGGATGATAGTCTCTTATATCTCAGGTCAGTAAAAAGACGTATTGGCGGTCACGTTTGGTGTCTGAACTCGTAATCACCTGGAGAATCATAATGGCAGGTCAGGTTTAGCATTTAGTGAACATGGTAAAAAAAAACTGTGGAATTGCACTTTTTTGCAATTTCACAACACTTGGAATTGTGTTGCTTTTTTTCAGTACATGATATGTTAAAACCAATGATGTCGTTCAAAACTACAACTCGTCCAGCTAAAAACAAGCCCCCACATGGCCACACTGATGGAAAAATAATAAAGTAATGGCTCTGGGAAGAAGGGGAGCAAATCACAGAAATTCAAAAACTGAAATACCACTGGTCCTTAAGGGGTTACAGTCACCTTCTGTGGATGGAGACATGTTTTGGAAGAGGTCAATCATCCGGTGAATGTCCTTATTGACCACAAAAATAGATATGAGGTTGTCTGCGAGACAGGCACATTGGGCCTTATTTTTCTCCAGGTTTAATTCTATAATTTCTTATCGGCCTGGTTCAAGAAATGGCAAGGCTGATGGTCTGTCCAGGATATTTGCTGAACCTGGACCTCAGGAGAGGTCTAACACTAACTGTACCATTCTACGCCAAAAGCTTTTTTTGGGAATTCTGGACTCCAATGAATTTTTGATGAAAATTAAAGAATACCAAACTGACTTTTTTCTTAACCATCCTTCTAAAGACATTGATCTTTCTTTTAAGGAAGGGTTTTGGATGCAGAACCACCAAATATATGTCCCCGAATCTGCTCGACTTGAAGTCCTCAAACGTGTCCATTAGGGTTGAGGGAAACGGATCGTTCATTTTCAAAAGTCGCTGACTTTTGGCAAAGTCGGGTTTCATGAAACCCGACCCGATCCCTGTGTGGGGTCGGCCATGCGGTACGCGACTTTCGCGCCAAAGTCGCGTTTCGTATGACGCGCTTGGCGCCATTTTTTTCAGCCAATGAAGGAGCGTGGGCAGAGTGATGACATAGGTCTTAGGGGCATGGACGCCTATCGCCATGTTGTCGCTTGTGCGCTGTAGCGATTTGCAATGTGTAACACCAGCTTTTCAGTTCAGGGACGGAGGAGAGAGAGAGAGAGAGAGAGAGAGAAAAAATATTCGCATTGGGTTTCGTGTTTCGGTCGATCCTCAACTTTTCGCCATAATCGGCCGATTTCACTCGACTCGACTTTTGAGATAGTCGGGTTTCGCGAAACCCGACTCGACCCTAAAAAAGTCAAGGTCGCTCAACCCTAGTGTCCATGATTTTAAACTTGTAGGACACCCTGGAGTAATGGAAACCCCAGAACTACTGATTCATTCTTTTTTGTGGCCTAATTGTAGGAGGGATGTGAGAAAATTTGTTTCCTCCTGTTTAAAATGTGAACGGAACCAGACGCCACGATCTTCTCCTCTAGGACTCCTTCAACCTCTTCCAGTTCCATCTAGGCCTTGGGGATCAATCTCACTGGATTTTATCGTGGACCTACCTCCATCTAAAGAAATTACTGCTATCCTGGTTGTGGTGGATCGGCTCACAAAGAAGGCCCATTTTATTCCAACTAAGGCTACTTTCACACATCAGATTTTTGCCGTCAGGCACAATCCGGCGAATTTTGAAAAAAAGGATCCGTTTTTTTTCTCATAGAGTTGTATTATCGCCGGATTGCGACAAATGGCCTAACATTTCATCCGTTTTTGCCAGATACTTCAAAAATTAGTTTTCCGGCGGCCGGAGAAAATGTACAGAGGAATGTTTTTTCTGTCTGGCGGAAAAACGCACAGCGACAGTTCTGGAGATAAACGGATGAAACGTGAGGTGAAATGAGTGAATCCGGCTACCGATTCCGTTTTTTTACACCGACCATGCCCCGTAGCTGCATTTTCTATTCTGGAGTCTCTCTCTCCGGACCAGTTGGTGCCCGGATATCAGCTAGTCGGATCTGGCAAAAAAAAAACAGTTTTTCACAATTTGCAACGGATCTGTTTGTTTTTTTCAAAAGTCGACAGATTCAGCCTAACGGCGAAAACCTGATGTGTGAAAGTAGCCTAAAGGGATTCCTATCGCTGAACAAACCGCAGAATTAGTGATCAAGGAGGTATTTAGGCTGCATGGAATTCCTGACAATGTCGGTTCTGATAGAGATGTTCAGTTTACATCAAGATTTTGGAAAACCTTCTGTACAGAATGAGGAGTTAACGTCAATTTGTCTCCTGCCTTCCACCCAGAATCCAATGGACAGACTGAAAGAACTAACCAAACCTTTCAACAATGCCTGCACTGTTTTGTTTCTTACCTACAGGATGACTGGGTGGACCTTTTACCAGCAGCAGAATTGGCCTATAACAACTCCAAGCCCAGTCCTACATCCCAGAGCCCATTTTTTGCTAACTGTGGCTTGCATCTGGTATATTCCTTATCTTCCATTTAAAACCTCAGTTCCTGCTGTTACAAACAGATTTATACAGTTACAGAAAGCTCAGGAAGAACTAACTGAGATGTTACAACAGGCCCAAGAAGATTACAAAGAAACAGCAGATAAACTTCGCAAAGCCCTTCTACCCTTCAGGTCGGTGACAAGGTTTGGCTTTCTACAAAAAATCTGAAGACAAATGTACCATCTTCTAAATTGGGTCCAAAATTCATAGGGCCTTATCAAATTTATGCACAAATTAAACCCAGTTGCTTTCTGTTTAAAACTTCCTAACAGCCTTAAAATTCACCCTGAGTTCCATGTGTCTTTGCTCAAGATATTCAAAGAGAACCCGTTTCCACGAAGATCTCAGCCACCTCTTCCACCAGAAAAAAGTTCATGGTGAAGAGGAGTACATTGTGGATACAATTCTGGACTCCAGAAAATTTAGAGGAAGATTGCAATATTTGGTGCAATGGAGGGGGTTACAGACCAGAAGATAATTCATGGGAGCTGGAGGGCAACGTCCGTGCACCCAGGCTTACAAGATGTTTTTATCTAAGACATCCAGAGAAGCCAGCACCTAAGATGTCCAGAGGCCATCCTGGAAGAAGGGCAGTACTGTCATCCTGATTGGCTTCACCTTGATCAAACACCTTATTTAAACCTGGCATTGCAGGTAGAAGGAGGGAGGAAGAGAGAGAGGAGGAGGAAGGTAAAGATAGAGAAGGACGGAGGTACAGAGAGATAGAAGAAGAGGAGGAGGTATAGAGAGATTGTGGAGGGAGGTGACACCAGACATGGAGGAGTAGGTTGTGATACCATACATATTGGTGACTCTGATCACACATCGGAAAGTTCTCCACTATGAAGGATGCAGGGAACATTCTGGGATCTTACTTTACTGATGAACAAACATGGTGGCTTCTCCAGCACAAACCACAGGACAGCGACATCAATTGCTATAATCTGGTTTATTCTCATCGAGGTGACACCAGAAATTAGTGACAGAAAAATGTGAAAACTCAATGAGAAGCGTGGCTGGTAGGAGAGATAATGCGCTTCCACCTGGAGACGGTAAGAGGGCTGTGTGAGACTGCAGGCTGAAGGTGTCAGAGGGTGGCTGTGCAATAGGGTGGGCGTGGAAGATGCTGGAGTGTAAACGTCTGATAAGGTGAAGGTGTGGGTCAGTGGTGGAGGATGTGCGGGACAGCATAGGGTGGCTGTGCAATAGGGTGGGTGTGGAAGATGCTTGAGTGTAAACGTCTGATAAGGTGGAGGTGTGGGTCAGTGGTGGAGGATGTGCGGGACAGCATAGGGTGGCTGTGCAATAGGGTGGGTGTGGAAGATGCTGGAGTGTAAACGTCTGATAAGGTGAAGGTGTGGGTCAGTGGTGGAGGATGTGCGGGACAGCATAGGGTGGCTGTGCAATAGGGTGGGTGTGGAAGATGCTTGAGTGTAAACGTCTGATAAGGTGGAGGTGTGGGTCAGTGGTGGAGGATGTGCGGGACAGCATAGGGTGGCTGTGCAATAGGGTGGGTGTGGAAGATGCTTGAGTGTAAACGTCTGATAAGGTGGAGGTGTGGGTCACTGGTGGAGGAGGTGCGAGACACCATAGGGTGGCTCTGCAATAGGGTGGACGTGGAAGATGCTGGAGTGTGAACGCATGATAGGGTGGAGATGTGGGTCACTGGTGGAGGAGGTGCGAGACACCATAGGGTTGCTCTGCAATAGGGTGGACGTGGAAGATGCTGGAGTGTGAACGCATGATAGGGTGGAGATGTGGAGGAGGTGCGAGAACGTGGAGGTGAGAGATGCCAGAGATGTGCTGGACACTGGGTGTGCAAGAGCGTGGATCTGAGAGATACTAAAGGGTGGATGTGCAATATACCAAAGCATTGAGGGTGACATCATTCCAGATTCAGACTTGCATATGTCATTTTCTGTATACAGACTTTATGGTCTCCCAATCTGAACTTACAGACTCGCACGTTAGTCCGGGCATGCCTGTCCATAAACAAACCATGAAATATGTCAGTCTGAAAATAGCCTACAGCTGAACTCCATCCTATTTGAATATTCAGGCATTAGCGTTAATCCCCCACCCTCTTCTTCAGGTGACACGGACAGTGGTCTCAGAAGTGAAGAGGTGGGCTGCTGCATGTTGGCAGTCATTGATGATGTTAGCTCCTTGACGGTCGGGATTGTGGCCCAAGAGTCATTTAGAGGAGTTACTTCAATCCTTCAATGAACCCAGCATGCAGCAGCCTAGATCTCAGTTTCTTGGACAGTTTTTTTATTTGGGGGAATAAGTGTACTATATCATGTGGTTGGGATGGTCTGTACGGAACTGTTCTAGTATTGGTCCACTCTTACATCTCATTGACAGCCCCCAGAAAACAATGACACCTCCTGCCCATATTCCTTGCTCAGGATGGCTTGCAGCTCTGGGATGGTCTTGGTCACCACATCGAAGGGACTTGTATTGCGGCCCAGTCTTCCTTCCACCCTCCGACTTCCATCTGACTTCATACAACAGAAGGCGCTCCAGTAGAAGGTGGGCACATTGACGCGCTCCCGAAGCCACTTGCCTTCCCAGGGGTAGGATCCAGAGATGATGACCCCACTTAGGACATGGGTTTGTTGACAGGAGGAGAGAATCTTGTCTTTCAGGAAGGTCTCGTACTGGTTCCAGGTTCCGCTGTTAAATGTGGAGTCCTGGGGTGCCATGTTGGTGTAGGTAAAAGTGGAGAGCTGGGATGCACTACTGTGGTGCCCGCTAGGATTCACGTGACCGCGGCTGTAACCAGAGTTCCTATAGTCATCATTAACCCCTTGACTTTCCAGCACGTCCTCCATGTTCAGCTGCATGACACTATTTGAGGGCTGCAGCATATCTTTCTGGGGGACTCCACCCAACTAGACAGAAGACAATAAAATTAGTGAGATCTCCATCATCCTGATCAATGCCATACACACCATCAATGGAGCACACGATGCCGAGCATCCAATGAAGAGTTTAATGGCACAGATGTTTCCTGTGCAGCAGGGGGCATCACTGTGCAGGGAACAGTGCAGAAAATGCAGTGCTGCAGCCCCTTCATTCTCAACACCAAGGGGCCACAGGGGTCAGACCTCCAGGGCTTTTCTTACCAATACATCACAGAGCCTTGAAATAGTCTTCATACCCCATGAACTTTTCCACATTTTTTCGCATTACACCCACAAAAGTAAATGTATTTTATTGGGATTTTATGTAATACAAGCACAAAGTAGACAGTATTTTTGATGTGTACAGGAAATTATACAAGGCTTTCTAAATACTTCAAAAATATAAATCTGAAAATTGTGAAGTGCATTTTTATTCAGCCCCCTGAAGTCTGATGCCCCTAAATAAAATCCTGAGTGACCAATTACCCCCAGAAATCACATAATTCGACATTGTGGCCACCTGGGTGTATTTTTTTTAGTATAACTAAAGCTGTTCTGTGAAAGCCTCAGAGGTTTGAGTGAGAACAGTAGGGATCAAACAGCATCATAAAAGCCGAAGAGCTCACCAGACAGGTCAGGGATAAAGTTGTGAAGAGGACTAGGGCAGAGTTAGGTTATAAAAGATAGTCACAGAGCACTGATCAATCCACCATCCAAAAATGGAAGGATTGTGGAGCGCCCCATGGGCAGTGGGGTACTTGGTACCGGGTCCTTCGGTTCTCGTGGGGGATGTCACGGTGGCTGACCCGGTCCGTGGCCCTCGGGAGGTCCATTGTAAAGGGGTAAGGTCTTTAAAGGGGAAATGTTCGTGACACCAACTGTGGTATTTGGTCAGGGTGACCGACGCAGCTTAGGGGTCCGCTGGGGTGATGTTATGGCAGCTAGATGGTATACCTTCCCCCAGGTAAAGTGTGTCCCCAGGGCTTCCCAGAGTGTAGATGGTGGATGGTGCAAGGCGCAGTGAAGAACGAGGACACAAGGGTGCAGTCTCTTTACCTTTCTACTGAAGACTTCAGCATCCACAGTCCAGATCACCAGATCACAGGGCAGGCAGAGTCCGGCCGGTTTGGAGGCAAATCCAGAGTCCCCTTATCCAGGTGGAAATTAGTAGCCTTCCTCTAGCGCCTGGGTGTTGTAGTACCTTACTGCTGAGCCTCTCATAAGGCCTCTTTCACACTTCAGTTATTTGGCGTCAGTCTAAAACCGCCATTTTCCTCAAATAACGGATCCGTCATTTTTTTTGACGGATCCGTTATTTTCCCATAGACTTGCATTAGTGACGGATTGTGACGGATGGTCGTCCGTTCCATCCGCCATGCGACGGATCCGTCGACATTTGGCGGACGTTTTCTGAAAATAGACGGACATTGGAACGTTTTTTGTCAACGCCGAAATGGCGGATCGCGACGGATCCGTCACGTCCGCCATTCCATAGAATGGGCGCCTATGGGCGACGGATCCGCCGCAACCGTTTTTTCGGCGGATCCGTCGCCCCAATCCGTTTTTTCAATTGCGCATGCTCCAAAAAGTAGATACTTCTCCCAGACAACCCCCAAGTAACGGATCCGTCAAAAAAACCGATCCGTTAGAACCGTTTTCGCAACAATTGTGACGGATCCGTCAATCCGTCACTATGTCGGTAGTGACTGACGCCAAAAGACTGAAGTGTGAAAGAGGCCTAAGGTGCTCACAACTGTTGTAGATGTTCTAGATGTTATGTCTCTGTCCCCCAGATGGATAGGACAAACCCTTATGACTGGTGGCTTGAGGCTTTTTACAGGGACTCTAGCAAGCCCCGGACCCCGAGGGGTGCCACAGTGTCTCCTGGGTGTAGGGCGGATCAGTAACTTGCAATTAGCTGTCCTGCCGGTCTCTGGAGCAAGGCATAAAGGACTGTTGCTCCCTCGGTGTTCCGGCTACCGGATCCTGAGCCTCAGAAGGAGGCAGCGTGTACAGGGCAGAACTCCTTCTGGTTTCCTCTCCTTTTGCTATGACTTCTTCTCACTCTCTATAATACAGTTCTCTTTCAATGTCTCTTCCTTAGGAAGCTGCCGCACGTGGGGTAGGCGCAGCTCCGTGGCCTTCTGTCTAGGCCTCTGACAGGATCACACCCCTGTCAGGGACCCACTACAATCTGAGCAAAGCTCAGATTGCTTCTGCCTAACTTCCTATCCAGACCACCAGTTTTACCTAATTGTGAAGAGTGCCCTAGTAAATAGCTCCCCCTGGTGGACTGGAGTGTGAAATGTGTTGTGTGTTGAAGTTGGATCGCCCCCACGTTAGGGCAATGGGGTACTCGGTACTGGGCCCTTCTGTTCTCAGTAGGGATGTCATGGTGGCTGACCCGTTCCGTGGCCCTTTGAGGGGTGTCCAATAAAAGGACAAAAGTTTATAGGATAATGTTCATGACGCCACCTGTGGTATTCGGTCAGGGTGACCGACGCTGCTTAGGGGTCCTTTGGGGTGATGTTATGGCAGCTAGATGGTATACCTTCCCACAGGTGAAGTGTGTCCCCAGGGCTTCCCAGAGTGTAGATGGTGGATGATGTAAGGCGCAGTGAATAACGAGGACACGAGTTTGCAGTCTCTTTACCACAGGGTAGGCAGAGTCTGGCCGGTCTGAAGGCAAATCCAGAGTCCCCTTATCCAGGTGGAATTCAATAGCCTTCCTCTAGCGCCTGAGTGTTGTAGTACCTCCCTGCTGAGCTCCTTGGTGAGGTCCTCACAACTATCGTAGGTGTTAAGTCTCTTTCTCTCTGTCCCCCTGATGAATAGGACAAACCCATATGACTGATGGCCTGAGGCTTTTTACAGGGGCCCTAGAGACGCCCCAGCCTCCACAAGTTGCCACCGTGCCTCCTGGGTATATGGTCGGGCAGCCAACGTGGAATGAACTGTCCTGCCAGTCTCTGAAGTAAAGCATAGAGTTCCTTACTCCTTCGGTGTTCTGGCTACCGGTACTGCGCTTCAGAAGGAGGCAGCCTACTTCTAGCTGGTCTCCCCCTGATGTTCCTCTCCTTTTGCTATGACTTCGTTTCTCACTCACTGCAACACAATTCCTTTCAATCTGTCTTTCTTTGGATGCTGCCGCACGTGGGGCAGGCGCAGCTCCGTAACCCTCGTTCTCCCACAGACCTTCCGTCTACTCTCCTCTCGTCCTTCTAACGTTCTGCCCAGACTACCAGTTTTACCTAATTGTGAGAAGTGCCCTAATAGATAGAAGCATGGCTCCCCCTGGTGGCCTGGAGTGTGAAGTGTGTATTTGTGGTTGTGATACCAGGACAGAAGATCTCCCTCATTGCCTTCAGACGTAACATCACTCCCTCTGGTGGAAGAATAACATTACTGCAATGACCAGGACTCTGGGGCGCTGCACCCCCCGTTAAATCCAGTACTCCCGGACTGGGAAAAAGAAAGCAACAACACATCAGCAAAAGACATGCAAAATTTTTGAAATGCTATAAAACAAGTTAATATGTACTAAGCTTCCCTTTATTATGGGAGGTGGACACTTGAACGTTACAAACAGTAACATATTTACATTGCGCGCGCGACTTTTTAAAGGCAAAGGGAAACCAATTACTATCTAACTATAAAACACAATTACCCGTACAGGTATTCTATCTACTTAGTGCTAGTACTCTCTAAGGGTATACTATCATTAACCCTTAAAGTGCAAATCAACATTTTCTTTATCTCTCTTCTACACATACTATCTGTCTACCCCCACGGGCCTACTGCATTTCTTTTCCTAAAACCTATCATTTTTATCTAAAGTACATCATTTAACATTTTATTCTCAAAGTACATCAAATGTGCTACTAGGAGCTATAGACTCTCACACCTGTTCAGCTATTCTCCTTACGTACCAGTTCCGCCTAGCTGATATTCCATGACAAGCTCCATTTATTTTATTCAAAAGTGCCTTATCAAACATTTTACTATTATCTAACTTCCTAGCTACAGTGGGGCAAAAAAGTATTTAGTCAGTCAGCAATAGTGCAAGTTCCACCACTTAAAAAGATGAGAGGCGTCTGTAATTTACATCATAGGTAGACCTCAACTATGGGAGACAAACTGTGAAAAAAAAATCCAGAAAATCACATTGTCTGTTTTTTTATCATTTTTTTTGCATATTATGGTGGAAAATAAGTATTTGGTCAGAAACAAACAATCAAGATTTCTGGCTCTCACAGACCTGTAACTTCTTCTTTAAGAGTCTCCTCTTTCCTCCTCTCATTACCTGTAGTAATGGCACCTGTTTAAACTTGTTATCAGTATAACAAGACACCTGTGCACACCCTCAAACAGTCTGACTCCAAACTCCGCTATGGTGAAGACCAAAGAGCTGTCAAAGGACACCAGAAACAAAATTGTAGCCCTGCACCAGGCTGGGAAGACTGAATCTGCAATAGCCAACCAGCTTGGAGTGAAGAAATCAACAGTGGGAGCAATAATTAGAAAATGGAAGACATACAAGACCACTGATAATCTCCCTCGATCTGGGGCTCCACGCAAAATCCCACCCCGTGGGGTCAGAATGATCATAGGAACGGTGAGCAAAAATCCCAGAACCACGCGGGGGGACCTAGTGAATGAACTGCAGAGAGCTGGGACCAATGTAACAAGGCCTACCATAAGTAACACACTACGCCACCATGGACTCAGATCTTGCAGTGCCAGACGTGTCCCACTGCTTAAGCCAGTACATGTCCTGGCCCGTCTGAAGTTTGCTAGAGAGCATTTGGATGATCCAGAGGAGTTTTGGGAGAATGTCCTATGGTCTGATGAAACCAAACTGGAACTGTTTGGTAGAAACACAACTTGTCGTGTTTGGAGGAAAAAGAATACTGAGTTGCATCCATCAAACACCATACCTACTGTAAAGCATAGTGGTGGAAACATCATGCTTTGGGGCTGTTTCTCTGCAAAGGGGCCAGGACGACTGATCCGGGTACATGAAAGAATGAATGGGGCCATCTATCGTGAGATTTTGAGTGCAAACCTTCTTCCATCAGCAAGGGCATTGAAGATGAAACGTGGCTGGGTCTTTCAACATGACAATGATCCAAAGCACACCGCCAGGGCAACGAAGGAGTGGCTTCGTAAGAAGCATTTCAAGGTCCTGGAGTGGCCTAGCCAGTCTCCAGATCTCAACCCTATAGAAAACCTTTGGAGGGAGTTGAAAGTCCGTGTTGCCAAGCGAAAAGCCAAAAACATCACTGCTCTAGAGGAGATCTGCATGGAGGAATGGGCCAACATACCAACAACAGTGTGTGGCAACCTTGTGAAGACTTACAGAAAACGTTTGACCTCTGTCATTGCCAACAAAGGATATATTACAAAGTATTGAGATGAAATTTTGTTTCTGACCAAATACTTATTTTCCACCATAATATGCAAATAAAATGTTGAAAAAACAGACAATGTGATTTTCTGGATTTTTTTTTCTCAGTTTGTCTCCCATAGTTGAGGTCTACCTATGATGTAAATTACAGACGCCTCTCATCTTTTTAAGTGGTGGAACTTGCACTATTGCTGACTGACTAAATACTTTTTTGCCCCACTGTACATACTATCGGCTATGCAAACATTATTACTATCTAACTCGGGGGTGGGCAATTAATTTTGTCATGGGGCCGCATGAGAAATTGGGATGGTTTTAGAGGGCCGGACTAATATAATTACTGTATTTTTCGGACTATAAGACGCACCCCAAATTTGGAGTGAAAATTGCAGAAAAAAAGATTTTTATAAGATGGGGGTCTGTCTTATTGTCTGAATTTACAGTATCTTACCTGAGGGCTGGCAGTGGCAGAGCAGGGTCACAGGAGGCATGGTGTTGGCAGAGGTGGGGTGATGCGTTGTGGCATGCACCTGAGCAGGGTCCCTTCCTGCTTAGGTGGGTGACGCCACGGCCTGCTGTCCATGGGGGGGTTGTAGCAGTGGTAGTGCGGCAGCAGAGGTGCGGTATGGCGTGCGCAGGGTCCCTTCTACCGGTGAGGTGACGCAGCGGCCCGGAATGCAATGTGAGCAGCAGAGCCGGGTTGAATATCGGTGGCGGCGGCCATCTTCCCGAGGCCGCGCGTGCGCAGATGGAGTGTTCTGCTTCACGGGGCTTCAGGAAAATGGCCGCGGGAGGCCGCACGTGCAAAGGTGGAGATCGCGGCGGCCATTTTCCTGAAGCCGAGATCTAAATCTGCAAACTCTGTTTTAGGAAAATGGCCGCCGGGATCTCCATCTGCGCACGTGCGGCCTCCCGCGGCCATTTTCCTGAAGCCCCGTGAAGCAGAGCACTCCATCTGCGCACGCGCTGCCTCTGGAAGATGGCCGCCGCCGCCACCGATAAACTGTTTAAACTGATCATAAACAGGTGATCAACCCGGCTCTGCTGCTCACATTGCGCGGGCAGTTTAAAATCAGGCGGGCCGGATGTGGCCCGCGGGCCGCATCTTGCCCAGGTCTGATCTAACTCCTTAAAGCAACATTATCAAAATGCAACAGGTAAACATTCCCTTTAAGGGTAAACTCGAGTTTCTTCTGAGGTAGTGCAATGTATCAACAAGTCAATTATCAACGGTGAAGCAAGAACTTTCACGCTGTCATCAGGAACAGTCTCTTCGAAAAGCTCTTCTTGTAAAACCAGTAGAGAGCACCTTTAAGAAGGTGCAAACTATATACAAGCAGTTTGTGATCATGCACAGTTCATGATTCTGCAGTTCTTTGGTGTAAAACAATGATGAAACTTGTGCAAAACTGAGGATCCCTTTAACGCGGGACCCCTTTAACAAATAACCCTAGACGGGTTTTAAAGCAGCAAAAACATGGAAATGTTTTTAAGAACTATATACATTCAGCCAGTGTTCCAAGGCTTTATTTGGATAACTGTAAGGGTTTCACCTGGCACACAACCCTTCTTGGCCTGGGAAGGGCAGGATCCAGGGCCACAATGGAGGTCCGAGTAGCCTGGTCGAGTGTGGCGGCCACAACGGGGGCCGCAGTTACTGTTGCGGCTACGGGTTCGGTTTCCGGGGCCCTGGGTGTCGCAAGAGCTGCACATCTCCGGACATCCCTAGCCCACCAACCGTTTCCCTGTTGGTATCAGATGTAAGTTACAGCATCCCCGGGGCACAGCCTTGGGCCCGCATCGTCCTCTCCGAAGCAGGGCTCCACTTCATCCTGTGTGACGTGAACCATCACTGGCAGCCCGATTTCTTGGATGAACCCCTTTCCCTTCTGAGGGTGGAAAGTCACGACAACACCCCATTTTGGTGGATAGTCATCCTGCAAGTCGTCCTGAACCTCTCGTTCGGCTTCCTCCCTCCACTTGGCTATTAGGTGTCGCCGGTACTCTCCCCAAGGGAGGACCCTAAGGTCATGCTCTCGTGGCTTGGTGGCGGGGAAATGGGATTTCCAGCGGTCGTAGCAGGGGAATAAGCAGGCACGGGGGACACGCGGATCCCCGGGGTGCGCCCATGGCTGGTACCTGCACATGGGCAGGCTCCACAGCTGTCGGTCCACTCAGCGGATGAAAGCACCATAGCCAGTGGCGGTGCGGGCCGCGTCCCCTTTGGAGCGATCCTCCTGCAGAAGGCCAGCCTCCGAGACTCGGCCGCTGCCATCCAGTAGCCCAGAGGCTGGCCGTTAGGCCCCTCCACGAACGACTCCGAGAAGGCCATATTCCCCAGCGATGGTAGGTATAGGTACTCCTCCGGTAATGGGGTCTGTACCGGGTCGGAGCATTTCCACGTGGGGACCTGGGGGTCGCCATGTTTGTTCCTTTCTTGTCCTTTTCCCGCTCTCTCCTCCGTGGGTGGTTTCTGCTTCTTTGTCTTCGCCCGCCATTGAGGATCAGGAGGCGGATCTCAGCTGCTGATGGGCACGGCCTCAAGGTGCAGAGATATTTGGACTGGGCAGCCATTATTTTTCACGCTTCTCAGTTCGTTCACGCCCACAACTCCACCCCCTTCTTCTCCTGCGCTCCTTGTGGCGCGGTAATGGCGGCAGTTTTGGTGGGAATTTTGGCAGTAAATGGCAATACACAGTCTTTAAGCAATTCACAGTTCAACTACGATTCTGGCACAGTTCTTAGGCGCACATGACCCAATTTCCAGGCTTAAGTACATCCTGTTCGTGACGCCAAAGTTGGATCACCCCCACATTAGGGCAATGGGATACTCGGTACTGGGCCCTTCTGTTCTCAGTAGGGATGTCACGGTGGCTGACCCAGTCCGTGGCCCTTTGAGGGGCGTCCAATAAAAGGATAAAAGTTTATAGGATAATGTTCGTGACGCCACCTGTGGTCAGGGTGACCGACGCTGCTTAGGGGTCCTTTGGGGTGATGTTATGGCAGCTAGATGGTATACCTTCCCACAGGTGACGTATGTCCCCAGGGCTTCCCAGAGGTGTAGATGGTGGATGATATAAGGCGCAGTGAATAACGAGGACACGAGGTTGCAGTCTCTTTACCTTTACTGAAGGCTTCAGCATCCACAGTCCAGGGTAGGGACCACAGGGTAGGCAGAGTCCGGCCGGTCTGAAGGCGAATCCAGAGTCCCCTTATCCAGGTGGAATTCAGTAGCCTTCCTCTAGCGCCTGAGTGTTGTAGTCCCTCCCTGCTGAGCTCCTCGGTGAGGTCCTCACAACTATCGTAGGTGTTAAGTCTCTTTCTCTCTGTCCCCCTGATGAATAGGACAAACCCATATGACTGATGGCCTGAGGCTTTTTACAGGGACCCTAGAGATGCCCTAGTCCCCACAAGTTGCCACCGTGCCTCCTGGGATATGGTCAGGCAGCCAACGTGGAATGAACTGTCCTGCCAGTCTCTGAAGTAAAGCATAGAGTTCCTTACTCCTTCGGTGTTCTGGCTACCGGTACTGCGCTTCAGAAGGAGGCAGCCTACTTCTAGCTGGTCTCCCCTGATGTTCCTCTCCTTTTGCTATTACTTCGTTTCTCACTCACTGCAACACAATTCCTTTCAATGTCTCTTTCTTTGGATGCTGCCGCACGTGGGGCAGGCGCAGCTCCGTAACCCTCGTTCTCCCACAGACCTTCCGTCTGCTCTCCTCCTTGTAACCTTCTGCCCAGACTACCAGTTTTACCTAATTGTGAGGAGTGCCCTAATAGATAGAAGCATGGCTCCCCCTGGCGGCCTGGAGTGTGAAGAGTGTATTTGTGGTTGTGATACCTGGACAGAAGATCTCCTTCATTTCCTTCAGACGTAACATCACTCCCCCTGGTGGAAGAATAACATTACTGCAACGACCAGGACTCTGGGGCGCTACAGTGTTACCTTGTAAAGAGATCTCCTTTATTGCCTCCAAACGTAGCATCACTCCCCCCTTAGAGGAGAATGATATTACTGCAACGGCCAGGACCCTGGGGCGCTGCAATGGCACAACTGCAAAACTATCAAAACATGGACGTACCCCTAAACTGACATCCCAAGCAAGGAGAGCAATAATTACAGAAGCAGCCAAGAGTCCAAAGGTCACTTTGGAGGATCTTCAGAGATCCACAGATTAGGGGAGAGAATCTGTTCACAGGACAACTATTAGTTGTGTATGCGACAAATATGGCCTTTAGAGATACAAGAAGAAAGCCATGTTTTAAGACAAGCCACAAAACATCCCATTTGCAGTTTGGAAAAAGCCATTTAGGGGAGAAAGCGAGCATGTGGATGAAGGAGCTCTGGTCAGATGAGATCAAAGGAAAACTAAAATAACACTGCACACCCCCTGAAAACACCATCCCCACCGTCACACATGGTGGTAACAGCATCCTGCTTTGCGGAGGCTTTTCTACAGCGAAAGCTGAAGAGACACACCCCAAAAAACGGCAGAGAATTCTGGGAGAGACAGACCCCAAAAGACTGCAGAGAAAACTGGGAGATACAGACCCCAAAAGACTGCAGAGAAAGGAGGAAAGACAGACCCCAAAAGACTGCAGAGAAAGGAGGAGAGACAGACCCCAAAAGACTGCAGAGAAAGGAGGAGAGACAAATCCCAAAAGACTGCAGAGAAAGGAGGAGAGACAGACCCCAAAAGACTGCAGATAAAGGAGGAGAGACAGACCCCAAAAGACTGCAGAGAAAGGTGGAGAGACAGACCCCAAAAGACTGCAGAGAAAGGAGGAAAGACAGACCCCAAAAGACTGCAGAGAAAGGAGGAGAGACAGACCCCAAAAGACTGCAGAGAAAGGAGGAGAGACAGACCCCAAAAGACTGCAGAGAAAGGAGGAGAGACAAATCCCAAAAGACTGCAGATAAAGGTGGAGAGACAGACCCCAAAAGACTGCAGAGAAAGGAGGAGAGACAAATCCCAAAAGACTGCAGAGAAAGGAGGAGAGACAGACCCCAAAAGACTGCAGATAAAGGTGGAGAGACAGACCCCAAAAGACTGCAGAGAAAGGTGGAGAGACAGACCCCAAAAGACTGAAGAGAAAGGAGGAGAGACAGACCCCAAAAGACTGCAGAGAAAGGAGGAGAGACAGACCCCAGAAGACTGCAGAGAAAGGTGGAGAGACAGACCCCAAAAGACTGCAGAGAAAGGAGGAGAGACAGACCCCAAAAGACTGCAGAGAAAGGAGGAGAGACAGACCCCAGAAGACTGCAGAGAAAGGTGGAGAGACAGACCCCAAAAGACTGCAGAGAAAGGAGGAGAGACAGACCCCAGAAGACTGCAGAGAAAGGAGGAGAGACAGACCCCAAAAGACTGCAGAGAAAGGAGGAGAGACAGACCCCAAAAGACTGCAGAGAAAGGTGGAGAGACAGACCCCAGAAGACTGCAGAGAAAGGTGGAGAGACAGACCCCAAAAGACTGCAGAGAAAGGAGGAGAGACAGACCCCAAAAGACTGCAGAGAAAGGAGGAGAGACAGACCCCAGAAGACTGCAGAGAAAGGTGGAGAGACAGACCCCAAAAGACTGCAGAGAAAGGAGGAGAGACAGACCCCAGAAGACTGCAGAGAAAGGAGGAGAGACAGACCCCAAAAGACTGCAGAGAAAGGAGGAGAGACAGACCCCAAAAGACTGCAGAGAAAGGTGGAGAGACAGACCCCAAAAGACTGCAGAGAAAGGAGGAGAGACAGACCCCAGAAGACTGCAGAGAAAGGAGGAGAGACAGACCCCAGAAGACTGCAGAGAAAGGTGGAGAGACAGACCCCAAAAGACTGCAGAGAAAGGTGGAGACACAGACCCCAAAAGACTGCAGAGAAAGGAGGAGAGACAGACCCCAAAAGACTGCAGAGAAAGGAGAGACAGACCCCAGAAGACTGCAGAGAAAGGTGGAGAGACAGACCCCAAAAGACTGCAGAGAAAGGAGGAGAGACAGACCCCAAAAGACTGCAGAGAAAGGTGGAGAGACAGACCCCAGAAGACTGCAGAGAAAGGAGGAGAGACAGACCCCAAAAGACTGCAGAGAAAGGTGGAGAGACAGACCCCAAAAGACTGCAGAGAAAGGTGGAGAGACAGACCCCAGAAGACTGCAGAGAAAGGAGGAGAGACAGACCCCAAAAGACTGCAGAGAAAGGTGGAGAGACAGACCCCAAAAGACTGCAGAGAAAGGAGGAGAGACAGACCCCAAAAGACTGCAGAGAAAGGTGGAGAGACAGACCCCAGAAGACTGCAGAGAAAGGAGGAGAGACAGACCCCAAAAGACTGCAGAGAAAGGTGGAGAGACAGACCCCAAAAGACTGCAGAGAAAGGAGGGAGAGACAGACCCCAGAAGACTGCAGAGAAAGGAGGAGAGACAGACCCCAGAAGACTGCAGAGAAAGGTGGAGAGACAGACCCCAAAAGACTGCAGAGAAAGGTGGAGAGACAGACCCCAAAAGAATGCAGAGAAAGGAGGAGAGACAGACCCCAAAAGACTGCAGAGAAAGGAGGAGAGACAGACCCCAAAAGACTGCAGAGAAAGGTGGAGAGACAGACCCCAAAAGACTGCAGAGAAAGGTGGAGAGACAGACCCCAAAAGACTGCAGAGAAAGGAGGAGAGACAGACCCCAAAAGACTGCAGAGAAAGGTGGAGAGACAGACCCCAGAAGACTGCAGAGAAAGGAGGAGAGACAGACCCCAAAAGACTGCAGAGAAAGGTGGAGAGACAGACCCCAAAAGACTGCAGAGAAAGGAGGGAGAGACAGACCCCAGAAGACTGCAGAGAAAGGAGGAGAGACAGACCCCAGAAGACTGCAGAGAAAGGTGGAGAGACAGACCCCAAAAGACTGCAGAGAAAGGTGGAGAGACAGACCCCAAAAGACTGCAGAGAAAGGTGGAGAGACAGACCCCAAAAGACTGCAGAGAAAGGTGGAGAGACAGACCCCAAAAGAATGCAGAGAAAGGAGGAGAGACAGACCCCAAAAGACTGCAGAGAAAGGAGGAGAGACAGAGCCCAGAAGACTGCAGAGAAAGGTGGAGAGACAGACCCCAAAAGACTGCAGAGAAAGGAGGAGAGACAGACCCCAAAAGACTGCAGATAAAGGTGGAGAGACAGACCCCAAAAGACTGCAGAGAAAGGTGGAGAGACAGACCCCAAAAGACTGAAGAGAAAGGAGGAGAGACAGACCCCAAAAGACTGCAGAGAAAGGTGGAGAGACAGACCCCAAAAGAATGCAGAGAAAGGAGGAGAGACAGACCCCAAAAGACTGCAGAGAAAGGAGGAGAGACAGACCCCAAAAGACTGCAGATAAAGGTGGAGAGACAGACCCCAAAAGACTGCAGAGAAAGGAGGAGAGACAGACCCCAAAAGACTGCAGAGAAAGGTGGAGAGACAGACCCCAAAAGAATGCAGAGAAAGGAGGAGAGACAGACCCCAAAAGACTGCAGAGAAAGGAGGAGAGACAGACCCCAAAAGACTGCAGATAAAGGTGGAGAGACAGACCCCAAAAGACTGCAGAGAAAGGTGGAGAGACAGACCCCAAAAGACTGAAGAGAAAGGAGGAGAGACAGACCCCAAAAGACTGCAGAGAAAGGAGGAGAGACAGACCCCAAAAGACTGCAGAGAAAGGAGGAGAGACAGACCCCAGAAGACTGCAGAGAAAGGTGGAGAGACAGACCCCAAAAGACTGCAGAGAAAGGAGGAGAGACAGACCCCAGAAGACTGCAGAGAAAGGTGGAGAGACAGACCCCAGAAGACTGCAGAGAAAGGTGGAGAGACAGACCCCAAAAGACTGCAGAGAAAGGAGGAGAGACAGACCCCAAAAGACTGCAGAGAAAGGTGGAGAGACAGACCCCAGAAGACTGCAGAGAAAGGAGGAGAGACAGACCCCAAAAGACTGCAGAGAAAGGAGGAGAGACAGACCCCAAAAGACTGCAGAGAAAGGTGGAGAGACAGACCCCAGAAGACTGCAGAGAAAGGTGGAGAGACAGACCCCAAAAGACTGCAGAGAAAGGAGGAGAGACAGACCCCAGAAGACTGCAGAGAAAGGAGGAGAGACAGACCCCAGAAGACTGCAGAGAAAGGTGGAGAGACAGACCCCAAAAGACTGCAGAGAAAGGTGGAGAGACAGACCCCAAAAGACTGCAGAGAAAGGAGGAGAGACAGACCCCAGAAGACTGCAGAGAAAGGTGGAGAGACAGACCCCAGAAGACTGCAGAGAAAGGAGGAGAGACAGACCCCAAAAGACTGCAGAGAAAGGTGGAGAGACAGACCCCAAAAGACTGCAGAGAAAGGTGGAGACACAGACCCCAGAAGACTGCAGAGAAAGGTGGAGAGACAGACCCCAAAAGACTGCAGAGAAAGGTGGAGAGACAGACCCCAAAAGAATGCAGAGAAAGGAGGAGAGACAGACCCCAAAAGACTGCAGAGAAAGGAGGAGAGACAGACCCCAAAAGACTGCAGAGAAAGGTGGAGAGACAGACCCCAAAAGAATGCAGAGAAAGGAGGAGAGACAGACCCCAAAAGACTGCAGAGAAAGGAGGAGAGACAGACCCCAAAAGACTGCAGAGAAAGGTGGAGAGACAGACCCCAGAAGACTGCAGAGAAAGGTGGAGAGACAGACCCCAAAAGACTGCAGAGAAAGGTGGAGAGACAGACCCCAAAAGACTGCAGAGAAAGGTGGAGACACAGACCCCAAAAGACTGCAGAGAAAGGAGGAGAGAAAGACCCCAAAAGACTGCAGAGAAAGGAGAGACAGACCCCAGAAGACTGCAGAGAAAGGTGGAGAGACAGACCCCAGAAGACTGCAGAGAAAGGAGGAGAGACAGACCCCAAAAGACTGCAGAGAAAGGTGGAGAGACAGACCCCAAAAGACTGCAGAGAAAGGAGAGACAGACCCCAAAAGACTGCAGAGAAAGGTGGAGAGACAGACCCCAGAAGACTGCAGAGAAAGGAGGAGAGACAGACCCCAAAAGACTGCAGAGAAAGGTGGAGAGACAGACCCCAAAAGACTGCAGAGAAAGGTGGAGAGACAGACCCCAAAAGACTGCAGAGAAAGGTGGAGAGACAGACCCCAGAAGACTGCAGAGAAAGGAGGAGAGACAGACCCCAAAAGACTGCAGAGAAAGGAGGAGAGACAGACCCCAAAAGACTGCAGAGAAAGGTGGGGAGACAGACCCCAAAAGACTGCAGAGAAAGGAGGAGAGACAGACCCCAAAAGACTGCAGAGAAAGGTGGAGAGACAGACCCCAGAAGACTGCAGAGAAAGGAGGAGAGACAGACCCCAAAAGACTGCAGAGAAAGGTGGAGAGACAGACCCCAAAAGACTGCAGAGAAAGGAGGGAGAGACAGACCCCAAAAGACTGCAGAGAAAGGAGGAGAGACAGACCCCAGAAGACTGCAGAGAAAGGAGGAGAGACAGACCCCAGAAGACTGCAGAGAAAGGAGGAGAGACAGACCCCAAAAGACTGCAGAGAAAGGAGGAGAGACAGACCCCAGAAGACTGCAGAGAAAGGAGGAGAGACAGACCCCAGAAGACTGCAGAGAAAGGAGGAGAGACAGACCCCAAAAGACTGCAGAGAAAGGTGGAGAGACAGACCCCAAAAGACTGCAGAGAAAGGTGGAGAGACAGACCCCAAAAGACTGCAGAGAAAGGTGGAGAGACAGACCCCAGAAGACTGCAGAGAAAGGAGGAGAGACAGACCCCAAAAGACTGCAGAGAAAGGAGGAGAGACAGACCCCAGAAGACTGCAGAGAAAGGTGGAGAGACAGACCCCAAAAGACTGCAGAGAAAGGAGGAGAGACAGACCCCAAAAGACTGCAGAGAAAGGTGGAGAGACAGACCCCAAAAGACTGCAGAGAAAGGAGGAGAGACAGACCCCAAAAGACTGCAGAGAAAGGTGGAGAGACAGACCCCAGAAGACTGCAGAGAAAGGAGGAGAGACAGACCCCAAAAGACTGCAGAGAAAGGTGGAGAGACAGACCCCAAAAGACTGCAGAGAAAGGAGGGAGAGACAGACCCCAAAAGACTGCAGAGAAAGGAGGAGAGACAGACCCCAGAAGACTGCAGAGAAAGGTGGAGAGACAGACCCCAAAAGACTGCAGAGAAAGGTGGAGAGACAGACCCCAGAAGACTGCAGAGAAAGGTGGAGAGACAGACCCCAAAAGACTGCAGAGAAAGGAGGAGAGACAGACCCCAGAAGACTGCAGAGAAAGGAGGAGAGACAGACCCCAGAAGACTGCAGAGAAAGGTGGAGAGACAGACCCCAAAAGACTGCAGAGAAAGGAGGAGAGACAGACCCCAGAAGACTGCAGAGAAAGGAGGAGAGACAGACCCCAGAAGACTGCAGAGAAAGGTGGAGAGACAGACCCCAAAAGACTGCAGAGAAAGGTGGAGAGACAGACCCCAAAAGACTGCAGAGAAAGGAGGAGAGACAGACCCCAAAAGACTGCAGAGAAAGGAGGAGAGACAGACCCCAAAAGACTGCAGAGAAAGGTGGAGAGACAGACCCCAGAAGACTGCAGAGAAAGGAGGAGAGACAGACCCCAGAAGACTGCAGAGAAAGGTGGAGAGACAGACCCCAAAAGACTGCAGAGAAAGGTGGAGAGACAGACCCCAGAAGACTGCAGAGAAAGGAGGAGAGACAGACCCCAAAGACTGCAGAGAAAGGAGGAGAGACAGACCCCAGAAGACTGCAGAGAAAGGAGGAGAGACAGACCCCAAAAGACTGCAGAGAAAGGAGGAGAGACAGACCCCAAAAGACTGCAGAGAAAGGTGGAGAGACAGACCCCAGAAGACTGCAGAGAAAGGTGGAGAGACAGACCCCAAAAGACTGCAGAGAAAGGTGGAGACACAGACCCCAAAAGACTGCAGAGAAAGGAGGAGAGAAAGACCCCAAAAGACTGCAGAGAAAGGAGAGACAGACCCCAGAAGACTGCAGAGAAAGGTGGAGAGACAGACCCCAAAAGACTGCAGAGAAAGGAGAGACAGACCCCAGAAGACTGCAGAGAAAGGTGGAGAGACAGACCCCAGAAGACTGCAGAGAAAGGAGGAGAGACAGACCCCAAAAGACTGCAGAGAAAGGTGGAGAGACAGACCCCAAAAGACTGCAGAGAAAGGAGAGACAGACCCCAAAAGACTGCAGAGAAAGGTGGAGAGACAGACCCCAGAAGACTGCAGAGAAAGGAGGAGAGACAGACCCCAAAAGACTGCAGAGAAAGGTGGAGAGACAGACCCCAAAAGACTGCAGAGAAAGGTGGAGAGACAGACCCCAAAAGACTGCAGAGAAAGGTGGAGAGACAGACCCCAGAAGACTGCAGAGAAAGGAGGAGAGACAGACCCCAAAAGACTGCAGAGAAAGGAGGAGAGACAGACCCCAAAAGACTGCAGAGAAAGGTGGGGAGACAGACCCCAAAAGACTGCAGAGAAAGGAGGAGAGACAGACCCCAAAAGACTGCAGAGAAAGGTGGAGAGACAGACCCCAGAAGACTGCAGAGAAAGGAGGAGAGACAGACCCCAAAAGACTGCAGAGAAAGGTGGAGAGACAGACCCCAAAAGACTGCAGAGAAAGGAGGGAGAGACAGACCCCAAAAGACTGCAGAGAAAGGAGGAGAGACAGACCCCAGAAGACTGCAGAGAAAGGAGGAGAGACAGACCCCAGAAGACTGCAGAGAAAGGAGGAGAGACAGACCCCAAAAGACTGCAGAGAAAGGAGGAGAGACAGACCCCAGAAGACTGCAGAGAAAGGAGGAGAGACAGACCCCAGAAGACTGCAGAGAAAGGAGGAGAGACAGACCCCAAAAGACTGCAGAGAAAGGTGGAGAGACAGACCCCAAAAGACTGCAGAGAAAGGTGGAGAGACAGACCCCAAAAGACTGCAGAGAAAGGTGGAGAGACAGACCCCAGAAGACTGCAGAGAAAGGAGGAGAGACAGACCCCAAAAGACTGCAGAGAAAGGAGGAGAGACAGACCCCAGAAGACTGCAGAGAAAGGTGGAGAGACAGACCCCAAAAGACTGCAGAGAAAGGAGGAGAGACAGACCCCAAAAGACTGCAGAGAAAGGTGGAGAGACAGACCCCAAAAGACTGCAGAGAAAGGAGGAGAGACAGACCCCAAAAGACTGCAGAGAAAGGTGGAGAGACAGACCCCAGAAGACTGCAGAGAAAGGAGGAGAGACAGACCCCAAAAGACTGCAGAGAAAGGTGGAGAGACAGACCCCAAAAGACTGCAGAGAAAGGAGGGAGAGACAGACCCCAAAAGACTGCAGAGAAAGGAGGAGAGACAGACCCCAGAAGACTGCAGAGAAAGGTGGAGAGACAGACCCCAAAAGACTGCAGAGAAAGGTGGAGAGACAGACCCCAGAAGACTGCAGAGAAAGGTGGAGAGACAGACCCCAAAAGACTGCAGAGAAAGGAGGAGAGACAGACCCCAGAAGACTGCAGAGAAAGGAGGAGAGACAGACCCCAGAAGACTGCAGAGAAAGGTGGAGAGACAGACCCCAAAAGACTGCAGAGAAAGGAGGAGAGACAGACCCCAGAAGACTGCAGAGAAAGGAGGAGAGACAGACCCCAGAAGACTGCAGAGAAAGGTGGAGAGACAGACCCCAAAAGACTGCAGAGAAAGGTGGAGAGACAGACCCCAAAAGACTGCAGAGAAAGGAGGAGAGACAGACCCCAAAAGACTGCAGAGAAAGGAGGAGAGACAGACCCCAAAAGACTGCAGAGAAAGGTGGAGAGACAGACCCCAGAAGACTGCAGAGAAAGGAGGAGAGACAGACCCCAGAAGACTGCAGAGAAAGGTGGAGAGACAGACCCCAAAAGACTGCAGAGAAAGGTGGAGAGACAGACCCCAGAAGACTGCAGAGAAAGGAGGAGAGACAGACCCCAAAGACTGCAGAGAAAGGAGGAGAGACAGACCCCAGAAGACTGCAGAGAAAGGAGGAGAGACAGACCCCAAAAGACTGCAGAGAAAGGAGGAGAGACAGACCCCAAAAGACTGCAGAGAAAGGAGGAGAGACAGACCCCAGAAGACTGCAGAGAAAGGTGGAGAGACAGACCCCAGAAGACTGCAGAGAAAGGAGGAGAGACAGACCCCAAAAGACTGCAGAGAAAGGAGGAGAGACAGACCCCAAAAGACTGCAGAGAAAGGAGGAGAGACAGACCCCAAAAGACTGCAGAGAAAGGAGGAGAGACAGACCCCAAAAGACTGCAGAGAAAGGAGGAGAGACAGACCCCAGAAGACTGCAGAGAAAGGTGGAGAGACAGACCCCAAAAGACTGCAGAGAAAGGTGGAGAGACAGACCCCAAAAGACTGCAGAGAAAGGTGGAGAGACAGACCCCAAAAGACTGCAGAGAAAGGAGGAGAGACAGACCCCAAAAGACTGCAGAGAAAGGAGGAGAGACAGACCCCAAAAGACTGCAGAGAAAGGTGGAGAGACAGACCCCAGAAGACTGCAGAGAAAGGTGGAGAGACAGACCCCAGAAGACTGCAGAGAAAGGAGGGGAGAGAGAGAGACCCCAAAAGACTGCAGAGAAAGGAGGAGAGACAGACCCCAAAAGACTGCAGAGAAAGGTGGAGAGACAGACCCCAAAAGACTGCAGAGAAAGGTGGAGAGACAGACCCCAAAAGACTGCAGAGAAAGGTGGAGAGACAGACCCCAAAAGACTGCAGAGAAAGGAGGAGAGACAGACCCCAAAAGACTGCAGAGAAAGGAGGAGAGACAGACCCCAGAAGACTGCAGAGAAAGGAGGAGAGACAGACCCCAGAAGACTGCAGAGAAAGGTGGAGAGACAGACCCCAGAAGACTGCAGAGAAAGGAGGGGAGAGAGAGAGACCCCAAAAGACTGCAGAGAAAGGAGGAGAGACAGATCCCAAAAGACTGCAGAGAAAGGAGGAGAGAGAGACCCCAAAAGACTGCAGAGAAAGGAGGAGAGACAGACCCCAAAGACTGCAGAGAAAGGAGGAGAGACAGACCCCAGAAGACTGCAGAGAAAGGAGGAGAGACAGACCCCAAAAGACTGCAGAGAAAGGAGGAGAGACAGACCCCAGAAGACTGCAGAGAAAGGAGGAGAGACAGACCCCAGAAGACTGCAGAGAAAGGAGGGGAGAGAGAGAGACCCCAAAAGACTGCAGAGAAAGGAGGAGAGACAGATCCCAAAAGACTGCAGAGAAAGGAGGAGAGAGAGACCCCAAAAGACTGCAGAGAAAGGAGGAGAGACAGACCCCAAAGACTGCAGAGAAAGGAGGAGAGACAGACCCCAGAAGACTGCAGAGAAAGGAGGAGAGACAGACCCCAAAAGACTGCAGAGAAAGGAGGAGAGACAGACCCCAAAAGACTGCAGAGAAAGGTGGAGAGACAGACCCCAGAAGACTGCAGAGAAAGGAGGGGAGAGAGAGAGACCCCAAAAGACTGCAGAGAAAGGAGGAGAGACAGATCCCAAAAGACTGCAGAGAAAGGAGGAGAGAGAGACCCCAAAAGACTGCAGAGAAAGGAGGAGAGACAGACCCCAAAGACTGCAGAGAAAGGAGGAGAGACAGACCCCAGAAGACTGCAGAGAAAGGAGGAGAGACAGACCCCAAAAGACTGCAGAGAAAGGAGGAGAGACAGACCCCAGAAGACTGCAGAGAAAGGAGGAGAGACAGACCCCAGAAGACTGCAGAGAAAGGAGGAGAGACAGACCCCAAAAGACTGCAGAGAAAGGAGGAGAGACAGACCCCAAAAGACTGCAGAGAAAGGAGGAGAGACAGACCCCAAAAGACTGCAGAGAAAGGAGGAGAGACAGACCCCAGAAGACTGCAGAGAAAGGAGGAGAGACAGACCCCAAAAGACTGCAGAGAAAGGTGGAGATACAGACCCCAAAAGACTGCAGAGAAAGGAGGAGAGACAGACCCCAGAAGACTGCAGAGAATGGAGGAGAGACAGACCCCAAAAGACTGCAGAGAAAGGTGGAGAGAGACCGCAAAAGACTGCAGAGAAAGGAGGAGAGACAGACCCCAAAAGACTGCAGAGAAAGGAGGAGAGACAGACCCCAGAAGACTGCAGAGAAAGGTGGAGAGACAGACCCCAGAAGACTGCAGAGAAAGGTGGAGAGACAGACCCCAGAAGACTGCAGAGAAAGGAGGAGAGACAGACCCCAGAAGACTGGAGAGAAAGGAGGAGAGACAGACCCCAGAAGACTGCAGAGAAAGGAGGAGAGACCCCAAAAGACTGCAGAGAAAGGTGGAGACACAGACCCCAAAGACTGCAGAGAAAGGAGGAGAGACAGACCCCAAAAGACTGCAGAGAAAGGAGGAGATACAGACCCCAGAAGACTGCAGAGAAAGGAGGAGAGACAGACCCCAAAAGACTGCAGAGAAAGGAGGAGAGACAGACCCCAGAAGACTGCAGAGAAAGGAGGAGAGACAGACCCCAAAAGACTGCAGAGAAAGGAGGAGAGACAGACCCCAAAAGACTGCAGAGAAAGGAGGAGAGACAGACCCCAAAAGACTGCAGAGAAAGGTGGAGAGACAGACCCCAAAAGACTGCAGAGAAAGGTGGAGATACAGACCCCAGAAGACTGCAGAGAAAGGAGGAGAGACAGACCCCAAAAGACTGCAGAGAAAGGAGGAGAGACAGACCCCAAAAGACTGCAGAGAAAGGTGGAGATACAGACCCCAGAAGACTGCAGAGAAAGGAGGAGAGACAGACCCCAAAAGACTGCAGAGAAAGGTGGAGAGACAGACCCCAAAAGACTGCAGAGAAAGGTGGAGAGACAGACCCCAGAAGACTGCAGAGAAAGGAGGAGAGACAGACCCCAAAAGACTGCAGAGAAAGGAGGAGAGACAGACCCCAAAAGACTGCAGAGAAAGGTGGAGAGACAGACCCCAAAAGACTGCAGAGAAAGGTGGAGAGACAGACCCCAGAAGACTGCAGAGAAAGGAGGAGAGACAGACCCCAAAAGACTGCAGAGAAAGGAGGAGATACAGACCCCAGAAGACTGCAGAGAAAGGAGGAGAGACAGACCCCAAAAGACTGCAGAGAAAGGAGGAGAGACAGACCCCAAAAGACTGCAGAGAAAGGAGAGACAGACCCCAAAAGACTGCAGAGAAAGGAGGAGAGACAGACCCCAAAAGACTGCAGAGAAAGGTGGAGAGACAGACCCCAAAAGACTGCAGAGAAAGGAGGAGAGACAGACCCCAAAAGACTGCAGAGAAAGGAGGAGAGACAGACCCCAAAAGACTGCAGAGAAAGGAGGAGAGACAGACCCCAGAAGACTGCAGAGAAAGGAGAGACAGACCCCAGAAGACTGCAGAGAAAGGAGGAGAGACAGACCCCAAAAGACTGCAGAGAAAGGTGGAGAGACAGACCCCAAAAGACTGCAGAGAAAGGAGAGACAGACCCCAAAAGACTGCAGAGAAAGGAGGAGAGACAGACCCCAAAAGACTGCAGAGAAAGAATGAGACAGACCTCAAAAGACTGCAGAGAAAGGTGGAGAGACAGACCCCAAAAGACTGCAGAGAAAGGAGGAGAGACAGACCCCAAAAGACTGCAGAGAAAGGTGGAGAGACAGACCCCAAAAGACTGCAGAGAAAGGTGGAGAGACAGACCCCAAAAGACTGCAGAGAAAGGTGGAGAGACAGACCCCTAAAGACTGCAGAGAAAGGAGGAGAGACAGACCCCAAAAGACTGCAGAGAAAGGAGGAGAGACAGACCCCAAAAGACTGCAGAGAAAGGAGAGACAGACCCCAAAAGACTGCAGAGAAAGGTGGAGAGACAGACCCCAGAAGACTGCAGAGAAAGGAGGAGAGACAGACCCCAAAAGACTGCAGAGAAAGGTGGAGAGACAGACCCCAAAAGACTGCAGAGAAAGGTGGAGAGACAGACCCCAAAAGACTGCAGAGAAAGGTGGAGAGACAGACCCCAAAAGACTGCAGAGAAAGGAGGAGAGACAGACCCCAAAAGACTGCAGAGAAAGGAGAGACAGACCCCAAAAGACTGCAGAGAAAGGTGGAGAGACAGACCCCAAAAGACTGCAGAGAAAGGTGGAGAGACAGACCCCAAAAGACTGCAGAGAAAGGAGGAGAGACAGACCCCAAAAGACTGCAGAGAAAGGAGAGACAGACCCCAAAAGACTGCAGAGAAAGGTGGAGAGACAGACCCCAAAAGACTGCAGAGAAAGGTGGAGAGACAGACCCCAGAAGACTGCAGAGAAAGGAGGAGAGACAGACCCCAAAAGACTGCAGAGAAAGGTGGAGAGACAGACCCCAAAAGACTGCAGAGAAAGGTGGAGAGACAGACCCCAGAAGACTGCAGAGAAAGGAGGAGAGACAGACCCCAAAAGACTGCAGAGAAAGGTGGAGAGACAGACCCCAGAAGACTGCAGAGAAAGGAGAGACAGACCCCAAAAGACTGCAGAGAAAGGAGGAGAGACAGACCCCAAAAGACTGCAGAGAAAGGTGGAGAGACAGACCCCAAAAGACTGCAGAGAAAGGTGGAGAGACAGACCCCAAAAGACTGCAGAGAAAGGAGGAGAGACAGACCCCAAAAGACTGCAGAGAAAGGAGAGACAGACCCCAAAAGACTGCAGAGAAAGGTGGAGAGACAGACCCCAAAAGACTGCAGAGAAAGGTGGAGAGACAGACCCCAGAAGACTGCAGAGAAAGGAGGAGAGACAGACCCCAAAAGACTGCAGAGAAAGGTGGAGAGACAGACCCCAAAAGACTGCAGAGAAAGGTGGAGAGACAGACCCCAAAAGACTGCAGAGAAAGGTGGAGAGACAGACCCCAAAAGACTGCAGAGAAAGGAGGAGAGACAGACCCCAAAAGACTGCAGAGAAAGGAGAGACAGACCCCAAAAGACTGCAGAGAAAGGTGGAGAGACAGACCCCAAAAGACTGCAGAGAAAGGTGGAGAGACAGACCCCAAAAGACTGCAGAGAAAGGAGGAGAGACAGACCCCAAAAGACTGCAGAGAAAGGAGAGACAGACCCCAAAAGACTGCAGAGAAAGGTGGAGAGACAGACCCCAAAAGACTGCAGAGAAAGGTGGAGAGACAGACCCCAAAAGACTGCAGAGAAAGGAGGAGAGACAGACCCCAGAAGACTGCAGAGAAAGGAGGAGAGACAGACCCCAAAAGACTGCAGAGAAAGGAGGAGAGACAGACCCCAAAAGACTGCAGAGAAAGGTGGAGAGACAGACCCCAAAAGACTGCAGAGAAAGGTGGAGAGACAGACCCCAAAAGACTGCAGAGAAAGGAGGAGAGACAGACCCCAAAAGACAGCAGAGAAAGGAGGAGAGACAGACCCCAGAAGACTGCAGAGAAAGGAGGAGAGACAGACCCCAGAAGACTGCAGAGAAAGGAGAGACAGACCCCAAAAGACTGCAGAGAAAGGAGGAGAGACAGACCCCAAAAGACTGCAGAGAAAGGTGGAGAGACAGACCCCAAAAGACAGCAGAGAAAGGAGGAGAGACAGACCCCAGAAGACTGCAGAGAAAGGAGGAGAGACAGACCCCAGAAGACAGCAGCCATAACTGCAGGGACAGATGGTCGTACAAAGTCCTGCCTCGGGGGCTGATTATAAATTCATCGCTCGATGTTCTGATTTATATTTTTGCATCTTTTCCTTTACACATCACAAATATTTCTAACTTTGTATCACAGAAAATCCCAATAAAATATATTTACATTTGTAGGAGTGATGTGAAAACATCTGGGAAAGTTCACAGAGTGGGAAGACTTCTTCACGTCACTGTATAGTGGACACATTCTGCTTTCCGGACCCTCGGGCCGGACCCTCAGGCTCAGTCTGGCAGGTTCATTGGTCAAGAGATGTCCAGGATTAAATAAACATAGCTGCTGTCTTACCGAAACAGCGCCACCTTGGTCTTCAGGTCGCGTCAGGAACTGCAGCATCGCTCCATGGAAAGTGAGTGGGGCTGAGCTACAATGCCGCACACAACCTGTGTACCTCTCTGAATATGATGATATCCCCCAATGTCCCGGGGTGAGGACATTATTGTCTAATGATGGCAGCCATGTACGTTCAGATACAAAGATACACCAGCTGGTCGGATGCATTCCCATAGAGTCCTGCTCTTACCATTGGCTCCAAGTACCAGCTGCTGGAGGAGAGATCGGGGCGAGACGTTGTGGACACCTCTAAGATGTATGCCGAGTAGATGGGCACACGGGCCAGGCGGTGGTAGAGGGTAGCATAGTGGTAAGCCCCCTGCAAGCGCTGACATATGTTAGCAGTAGTATTGGAGGCCAGACCCAGTGGCTCCTGCCCTTTGTAGAAGAACTTCTGACAATCAGGGACATCGGTGAAGCGTTGTAGGACCTCACAGAAGACCCCGGAGCAAAAAACCAGGAGGACGAGAGCCTTCCACATAGATTCCATGGTGGAATACGAAGACTCAGGGGTCTCAAAGGTCATTGATATACAGACCGATAGCTGACGTCATGGGACAAAACAGCAGATGATCAAACACCAAAAATTCTCACCATCGAAGAGTTCGAGCAAAGAAGAAAAACATTTTACCCCTCAAATTAGAAAGTACACGTGTAAAGCCATGGCCACTGATATAGGAAACACGCACTTTATGTGTGATACTGTCTATCTAGGACTGATGATACCAGGACTGACGATACACTTATTACACGGTGTGATACCAGGACTGACGATTCACTTATTACACGGTGTGATACCAGGACTGACGATTCACTTATTACACGGTGTGATACCAGGACTGACGATACACTGACTACACGGTGTGATACCAGGACTGACGATACAATTATTACACGGTGTGATACCAGGACTGACGATACAATTATTACACTGTGTGATACCAGGACTGACGATACACTTATTACACGGTGTGATACCAGGACTGACGATACACTTATTACACTGTGTGATACCAGGACAGACGATACAATTATTACATAGTGTGATAACAGGACTGATGATACACTTACTACACAGTGTGATAACAGGACAGACGATACAATTATTACATGGTGTGATACCAGGACTGACGATACAATTATTACACGGTGTGATACCAGGACTGACGATACAATTATTACACTGTGTGATACCAGGACTGACGATACACTGACTACACGGTGTGATACCAGGACGGACGATACACTTATTACATGGTGTGATACCAGGACTGATGATATACTTATTACATGGTGTGATACCAGGACTGATGATACACTAACTACACGGTGTGATACCAGGACTGACGATACAATTATTACACGGTGTGATACCAGGACTGATGATACAATTATTACATAGTGTGATAACAGGACTGATGATATACTTATTACACAGTGTGATAACAGGACAGACGATACAATTATTACATGGTGTGATACCAGGACTGACGATACAATTATTACACGGTGTGATACCAGGACTGACGATACACTTATTACATGGTGCGATACCAGGACTGATGATACAATTATTACACGGTGTGATACCAGGTCAGACGATACAATTATTACATGGTGTGATACCAGGACTGATGATACACTGACTACACGGTGTGATACCAGGACTGACGATACAATTATTACACGGTGTGATACCAGGTCAGACGATACAATTATTACATGGTGCGATACCAGGACTGACGATACACTTATTACACGGTGTGATGCCAGGACTGATGATACAATTATTACACGGTGTGATACCAGGTCAGACGATACAATTATTACATGGTGTGATACCAGGACTGATGATACACTAACTACACGGTGTGATACCAGGACTGACGACACACTGACTACACGGTGTGATACCAGGACGGACGATACAATTATTACATGGTGTCATGCCAGGACTGATGATACACTTACTACACAGTGTGATACCAGGACTGATGATACACTTATTACACGGTGTGATACCAGGACGGACGATACACTTATTACACGGTGTGATACCAGGACGGACGATACACTTATTACACGGTGTGATACCAGGTCACACGATACAATTATTACACGGTGTGATACCAGGACTGACGACACACTGACTACACGGTGTGATACCAGGACTGATGATACAATTATTACACGGTGTGATACCAGGACGGACGATACACTTATTACATGGTGTGATGCCAGGACTGATGATACACTTACTACACAGTGTGATTCCAGGACTGATGATACAATTATTACATGGTGTGATACCAGGACTGACGATACAATTATTACACAGTGTGATGCCAGGACTGACGATACACTTACTGCACGGTGTGATATCAGGACTGATGATACAATTATTACACTGTGTGATACCAGGACTGACGATACACTGACTACACGGTGTGATACCAGGACGGACGATACACTTATTACATGGTGTGATACCAGGACTGATGATATACTTATTACATGGTGTGATACCAGGACTGATGATACACTAACTACACGGTGTGATACCAGGACTGACGATACAATTATTACACGGTGTGATACCAGGACTGATGATACAATTATTACATAGTGTGATAACAGGACTGATGATATACTTATTACACAGTGTGATAACAGGACAGACGATACAATTATTACATGGTGTGATACCAGGACTGACGATACAATTATTACACGGTGTGATACCAGGTCAGACGATACAATTATTACATGGTGTGATACCAGGACTGATGATACACTGACTACACGGTGTGATACCAGGACTGACGATACAATTATTACACGGTGTGATACCAGGTCAGACGATACAATTATTACATGGTGCGATACCAGGACTGACGATACACTTATTACACGGTGTGATGCCAGGACTGATGATACAATTATTACACGGTGTGATACCAGGTCAGACGATACAATTATTACATGGTGTGATACCAGGACTGATGATACACTAACTACACGGTGTGATACCAGGACTGACGACACACTGACTACACGGTGTGATACCAGGACGGACGATACAATTATTACATCGTGTCATGCCAGGACTGATGATACACTTACTACACAGTGTGATACCAGGACTGATGATACAATTATTACACGGTGTGATACCAGGTCAGACAATACAATTATTACACGGTGTGATACCAGGACTGACGACACACTGACTACACGGTGTGATACCAGGACTGATGATACAATTATTACACGGTGTGATACCAGGACGGACGATACACTTATTACATGGTGTGATGCCAGGACTGATGATACACTTACTACACAGTGTGATTCCAGGACTGATGATACAATTATTACATGGTGTGATACCAGGACTGACGATACAATTATTACACAGTGTGATACCAGGACTGACGATACACTTACTGCACGGTGTGATATCAGGACTGACAATACACTTATTACATGGTGTGATGCCAGGACTGATGATACACTTACTACACAGTGTGATTCCAGGACTGATGATACAATTATTACACTGTGTGATACCAGGACGGACGATAAAATTATTACACGGTGTGATACCAGGACTGACAATACACTTATTACATGGTGTAATACCATGACTGACAATACACTTATTACACAGTGTGATACCAGGACAGATGATACACTTATTACACGGTGTGATACCAGGACTGACGATACACTTATTGCACGGTGTGATACCAGGACTGACAATACACTTATTGCATGGTGTGATACCAGGACGGACAATACACTTATTACATGGTGTGATACCAGGACTGATGATACACTTATTACATGGTGAGATACCAGGACTGATGATACACTTATTACATGGTGTGATACCAGGACTGATGGGCAGCACGGTGGTGCAGTGGTTAGCACAGCAGCCTTGCAGCACTGGAGTCCTGGGTTCAAACCCCACCAAGGACAACATCTGCAAAGAGTTTGTATTTTTTCTCTCCGTGTTTGCGTGGGTTTCCTCCGGGTACTCCGGTTTCCTCCCACATTCCAAAGACATACTGATAGGGAATTTAGATTGTGAGCCCCAACAGGGACAGCGATGATAATGTGTGCAACCTGTAAAGCGCTGCGGAATATGTTAGCGCTATATAAAAATAAAGATTATTATTATGATACACTTATTACACGGTGTGATGCCAGGACTAATGATACACTTACTACACGGTGTGATACCAGGACGGACGATACACTTATTACATGGTGTGATACCAGGACTGATGATACACTTATTACACGGTGTGATACCAGGATGGACGATACACTTATTACATGGTGTGATACCAGGACTGATGATACACTTACTACACGGTGTGATACAATGATTGATGATACACTTATTACACGGTGTGATACCAGGACTGACAATACACTTAATACACGGTGTGATACCAGGACTGATGATACACTTATTACATGGTGTGAAACCAGGGCAGACAATACACTTACTACACGGTGTGATACCAGGACTGACGATACAATTATTACATGGTGTGACACCAGGACGGACAATACACTTATTACACAGTGTGATACCAGGACTGACGATACAATTATTACATGGTGCGATACCAGGACTGACGATACAATTATTACATGGTGTGACACCAGGACTGACGATACACTTATTACACAGTGTGACACCAGGACTGATGATACACTTATTACACAGTGTGATACCAGGACGGACGATACACTTATTACACGGTGCGATACCATGACTGACAATACACTTACTACACGGTGTGATACCAGGATGGACGATACACTTGTTACATGGTGTGATACCAGGACTGATGATACACTTATTACACGGTGTGATACCAGGACTGACGATACACTTACTACACGGTGCGATACCAGGATGGACGATACACTTGTTACATGGTGTGATACCAGGACTGATGATACAATTATTACATGGTGTGATACCAGGACAGACGATACACTTACTACACGGTGTGATACAATGATTGATGATACACTTATTACACGGTGTGATACCAGGACGGACGATCCACTTACTACACGGTGTGATACCAGGACTGACAATACACTTATTACACAGTGTGATACCAGGACGGACGATACACTTATTACATGGTGTGATACCAGGACTGATGATACACTTATTACATGGTGTGATACCAGGACTGATGATACACTTATTACACAGTGTGATACCAGGACGGACAATACACTTATTACATGGTGTGATACCAGGACTGATGATACACTTATTACACTGTATGATACCAGATATGATGATACTCTTATTACAGGGTGTGATACCAGGACTGACGATACACTTATTACCCGGTGTGATACCATGACTGATGATACACTTACCACATACTGTAGTGTGATACCAGGACTGATGATACACTTACTACATGGTGTGAAACCAGCAGAGCCGCCATCAGGGCATTACTGCCCTGACTGGTGTACGGGGCCCAATCAGCAGGGGGGGCCGGCATCGGGCCCTGTCTCTTCTGCTCCGGACCCTAGTGGCAGGACTCTGTCGGTGCAGTATCTGAACCTGCGTCCGAGACACAGGTTCAGTTACTCTACTGCAGTGCGGGCCTGTCCGGCAATAGTTAAAGCTAATCTGAGGCTGACAGCTGACGTCAGTGTGCACGCTGCCGGCATATGACGTCATTTTCATTCGCCGGCAAGTGCTTGAAACGCCAGGAGGGAGCATCATCGCCGCAGGAACGCGGCCAGGTAAGGAAAGTTTTTTTTTTTTTATTGAAAGCGACAAACCGCAATATGTTTCACGGCAGGATGGAGACATATGTACCCCATGTGTCTCCATCCTGCCCGGGGCAGAATGGAGACATGGGGCAGAATGGAGACAAGGGGCAGAATGGAGACATGGGGCAGAATGGAGACATGGGGCAGAATGGAGACAAGGGGCAGAATGGAGACAAGGGGCAGAATGGAGACATGGGGCAGAATGGAGACATGGGGCAGAATGGAGACAAGGGGCAGAATGGAGACATGGGGCAGAATGGAGACATGGGGCAGAATGGAGACTGTGGGGCAGAATGGAGACTGTGGGGCAGAATGGAGACAAGGGGCAGAATGGAGACATGGGGCAGAATGGAGACAAGGGGCAGAATGGAGACTGTGGGGCAGAATGGAGACTGTGGGGCAGAATGGAGACATGGGGCAGAATGGAGACATGGGGCAGAATGGAGACTGTGGGGCAGAATGGAGACTGTGGGGCAGAATGGAGACTGTGGGGCAGAATGGAGACATGGGGCAGAATGGAGACATGGGGCAGAATGGAGACAAGGGGCAGAATGGAGACATGGGGCAGAATGGAGACATGGGGCAGAATGGAGACTGTGGGGCAGAATGGAGACTGTGGGGCAGAATGGAGACATGGGGCAGAATGGAGACATGGGGCAGAATGGAGACTGTGGGGCAGAATGGAGACTGTGGGGCAGAATGGAGACATGGGGCAGAATGGAGACACGGAGGCTCGATGGGAGACACGGAGGCAGGTTGGGAGACGGAGGCAGGATGAGAGACACGGGGCAGAATGGAGAGAAGGGGCAGAATGGAGACTGTGGGGCAGAATGTAGACATGGGGGCAGGATGGGAGACAAGGGGCAGAATGGAGACAAGGGGCAGAATGGAGACAAGGGGCAGAATGGAGACACGGAGGCTCGATGGGAGACATGGAGGCAGGTTGGGAGACATGGAGGCAGGATGAGAGACATGGGGCAGAATGGAGACAAGGGGCAGAATGGAGACAAGGGGCAGAATGTAGACACGGAGGCTCGATGGGAGACACGGAGGCAGGATGGAGACATGGAGGCAGAATGGAGAGAAGGGGCAGAATGGAGACACGGCGGCAGGGTGGAGACACGGAAGCAGGATGAGGGACACGGGGCAGAATGCAAACAAGGAACAGAATGTAGACATGGAGGCAGGATGGGAGACACGGAGGCAGGATGGGAGACAGGGGCAGGATGGAGACACGGAGGCAGAAAGGAGACACGGGCAGAATGGGAGACATGGGGCAGAATGGAGACATGGGGCAGAAAGGAGACACGGGCAGAATGGGAGACATGGGGGCAGGATGGGAGACACGGAGGCAGGATGGGAGACACGGGCAGGATGGAGACACGGAGGCAGGATGGGAGACACGGGGAAGAATGGAGACACGGGGCAGAATGGAGACAAGGGGCAGAATTGTGACACAAGGACAAGATGGGAGACACGGGGGCAGGATGGGAGACACAGTGGCAGGATGGGAGGCACAGGCAGGATGGGAGACAGGGGGCATAATTGTGACATGGGGCAGGATGGGAGACCTGGGGGCAGGATGGGAGACACGGGGCAGAAGGGAGACACGGAGGCAGGATGGGAGACACGGGGCAGAAGGGAGACAAGGGGCACAATGGAGACAAGGGGCATAATTGTGACAAGGGGCAGGATGGGAGACCTGGGGGCAGGATGGGAGACATGAAGGCAGGATGGGAGACATGGAGACAGGATGGGAGACACGGGGCAGAAGGGAGACACGGAGGCAGGATGGGAGACACGGGGCAGAAGGGAGACAAGGGGCACAATGGAGACAAGGGGCATAATTGTGACAAGGGGCAGGATGGGAGACCTGGGGGCAGGATGGGAGACATGAAGGCAGGATGGGAAACATGGAGACAGGATGGGAGACACGGGGCAGAAGGGAGACACGGAGGCAGGATGGGAGACACGGGGCAGAAGGGAGACAAGGGACAGAATGGAGACGGGGCACAATGGAGACAAGGGGCATAATTGTGACATGGGGCAGGATGGGAGACCTGGGGGCAGGATGGGAGATATGGAGGCAGGATAGGAGACAGGAAGGCAGGATGGAGACACGGGGCAGGATGGGAGACACGGGGGCAGGATTGAAGACATGGGGGCAGGATGGGAGACACGGGGGCAGGATGCAGTCACGGGCAGGATGGGAGACACGGGGCAGGATGGAAAACACGGACTGGATGGGAGACACGGGGGCAGGATGGGAGTCACGGGGGCAGGATGGGAGACACAGAGGCAGGTTGGAGACACGGAGGCAGGATGGGAGACCTGGGGGCAGGATGGGAGACAGGGAGGCAGGATGGAGACATGGAGGCAGGATGGGAGACACGGGGCAGAATGGAGACAAGGGACAGAATGGAGACAGGGGGCACAATGGAGACAAGGGGGATAATTGTGACATGGGGGCAGGATGGGAGACCTGGGGGCAGGATGGGAGACATGGAGGCAGGATGGGAGACATGGAGGCAGGATGGGAGACACGGGGGCAGGATGGAGACACCGGGACAGGATGGAGACAGGATGGGAGACACGGGAGTAGGATGGGAGACATGGGGGCAGGATGGAGACATGGGGGCAGGATGGAGACAAGGGGCAGAATGTAGACAGGGGTAGGATGGGGGACATGGGGGCAGGATGGGAGACACGGAGTAGTCTGTAGTATTCAGTCACTATGTTGTGGTAATATGTTGTCCAGCCATGGTGTGGTGGTATTTGATCCTTGTATGTGCTATTATTTGGTCACTATGTGGTGGTAATATATGGTCTGGTCATGGTGTGGTGGTATTTGTTCCTTGTATATGTTATTATTGGTCACCATGTGGTGGTAATATGTGGTCTGGACATGGTGTGGCAGTATTTGTTCCTTGGATGTGGTATTATAGATCACTATGTGGTGGTAATATGTTGTCTGGTCAAGGTGCTCTGGTATTTGCCCTCTGAATGTGATATTATTGGTCCTTTTAAAAATTGAAAAACAAAAAATATATACCTAAATAGTATTGATTATTTCATCAAATGTTTAATAGGTTAGAGTAGAGTAGGGCCCGGCCAAAAGAGTCTACCTTGTCGTGGTGGCAGATTAGAAAATCTTTTAGCCAAAACAAAAGCTGCTGGCTATATGTGTGACCTGGTAATGGGAACTTAGTTTGATTGGTGAGAAGTGGAGTTTTTCCAAGAGAGAGCGTTGGAATTGTGGACAGTTTGAGGGGTGGAGCATGGGAAGAGTCTCAAGGGGGCCCCGAAAATGTTGCCAGTATGGGGCCCCAAAATTCCTATTGGCAGCACTGGATACCAGAATGGATGATACACTTACTACACGGTGCGATACCAGGACTGATTATATTACCAGAATGGATGATACACTTACTACACGGTGCGATACCAGGACTGATTATACAATTACTACATAGTGTGATACTAGTGCTGATGATACACTTACTACACGGTGTGATACCATGACTGGTGATACCAGGACTGATGATGCCAGGACTGATGATACACTTATTACACAGTGTGATACCAGGACTGATCATACCAGAACTGATGATACTTATTACATGGTGCGATACCAGGACTGATGATACCAGGACTGACGATACACTTATTACACAGTATGATACCAGGACTGATGATTCACTTACTATACTGTCACGATAATGTAAAAAATGCCATAATGTGAGTTTAGTTCTAGAAGGTACAATGGCACAGGCCCCCCCTGCCGATTCAACCCCCCCTTCTTTTCTCTGCCTGTTAACAAGGCTGGAATTCTAAGCCACCCCTCCCTCCCCCGTTGCTATATAGTGTAATGTGAGCCCAGTGTGCTAGCAACCCTCACTAGAATCACTGAAGTCGTTTTATGGCTGTTATCTGCAGCAGCAAAGTCTTCCTACTCTACTCATTCCCTCTCCCAACTGGTACTGGTTGAAACTGGTATATAGAAACCATGAGCTTCTATTGTTCTCTTAAAGTGATATATAGGGGCACCGATCTGGGCTAGAGATATAAGAATTATATATTCCAGATGTCCCTTGATAGATCCATCACTCACTGAAACCGCTAGCAGCTAAACGCAAGCGGTTGAGGTAATAACTCTGTGTTTACACTTAAAAGAATCCCCATGATGTGGGGCGCATTCTGATCATCGTTTATTTCATATACGAGACTCATACAGCGAGCTAGGCATAAAAATAGTTTTGATAATGCTAAGTAAAGGGGAGGTTTCAGCCTCTAAGTGAGGTCACCACAGGGGGAGGGCTTTGGTTTTAGGCTAGGAATAACTGTGTGAAGCAGGAGTCTTCAGTGTCTTTTGTCCCGGGTCTAGCTGCTATTCAGAGGGGTGCTATGCATCTGGATATATGCTCGCCCTTCCCCCAGCCCACGATCAGCCATGATGATGCAATGACATAACGACCTGTAAGAGTTCTTTTCAATTTTAATCCCTTTTTATTTGTAATTGTATTGTACATATGTTTTGCCTCCTTTATAATATCTTTTCATACTTTGCAAACACTGCCTACCTTTTTTTGGAGTAAAATATAAAATTACTAGCTTGTTGCTCCCTGCTCTTTAACGAACTGTCACGTCCTCTGTGGTGAATTATGCTACTGATTTGGGTTGGCTCCGGACCCGTTAATACTTGTAAAATCAGAGCTGGTGGCAGCAGAATTTGCACTGTGCGGTCGGGAGTCTTTGTAGCGACTGGTGGCATTGATTATTATTGTTCCCGCCTGAGTGGGAGTAGTTATATCGCCCTCACTGCAGCGCTCCCAATGGCCAATACATAGCAGGCAGCCTTTCTGGCCACTAATTACGCTAGGTGCAGTACCCTGACTGACCTGAGGGTAAGGGGGCACCAGAGAGCTGCACGTTCAAAACTGGAACTGGCAAGTGGGATAAAGATAATTCCCCTACAGAAGGAACCAGGGGCAACCAAACAACCCCGGTTCGTGACAAGTTGGTGTTAGTGGTGAGTAGGGTTGAGCGGAACGGATCAGACAAATTAAAAAATAGCCGACTTTCGGCAAAGTCGGGTTTCATGGAACCCGACCCGATCCTAGTGTGGGATCGGCCATGAGGTCGGCGATCTGCGCGCAAAAGTCGCGTTTCGTATGACGCTTTCAGCGCCATTTTTTCAGTCAATGAAGGAGGACGCTGAGTGTGGGCAGCGTGATGACATAGCTCTCGGTCCCCACCATCTTAGAGAAGGGCATTGCAGTGATTGGCTTGCTTTCTGCGGCATTACAGGGGCTATAAAGGGGCGTTCCCGCCGACCGCCATCTTACTTCTGCCGATCTGAGTATAGAGAGAGGTTGCTGCAGCTTCATCAGAGGCAGGGATATCGTTAGGGAGGGAAGATTAACCCCCAAACTGCTCGTGCTGTAGCGATTTCCACTGTCCAACACCACCTTTTCTTTGCAGGGACAGTGGAGTTTATATTTTTGTGCATCAGCTCTGTAGCTTATTAGGCTGCCTTATAAGGCTCCCTGATAGCTGCATTGCTGTTTGCACGCTGCTGTGCAAACCAACTGCTTTTTTAAGAGCAAAAATCCTGTTGCTCCTTTCTGCACAGTTATCTTGTTTATTTGTCCACACTTTTGTGTGCAGCAGTCCTTTTTATTGCTGCCATACTTGTCCTGAGATCATTGTAGGGAAATTTAAATTGTACTACAGTCCTTGTATTTTTTCATATATCTTCCAGCCACTTTCTGCCACTTACATTGTGTTGTTTTATGCACTGGGCCTGAGTGTTGGTTTAGTCTCCCCCCAAAAAAGGGAGATTTAAATTCTCAACAAGTTTATATACACCTTATACCTTGTTTTACAGTACCATATAATGGTTGTTATTTTGGTTAGATTTTCCAAAAAATGAGGAATTCTGGTAGAAGAGCACGTGGGAGGAGGTTGCCAGCTGGTACTGATGTTGGTGGTGGTGGTGAGGCATCTGGTGGTAGTGGCAAAAGGACAATAGCACCTGAGGCTGGAGGTGTTGAGCCAGCGTCATCGTCTGGCTACACAAAGCCTCGAAGGCTCCCTTATCTGGGAGTAGGAAAACAGCTTTTAAAGCCTCAACCCAGCACAAGCAGTGAATTGACACCTGGAACATTGGCCCACATGGCAGAGTATGCCTTGCGTATCCTAAAAAGGGACCCCCGCATTATCAAAATGATGATCGATGACGATTACTGGTTGGCCTGCCTCCTGGATCCACTATACAAAGGCAAATTACAAAATATCATGCCACATGAGAACCTTGAGCAAATATTGGCTACCAAACAAGCAACTCTTGTAGACCGTTTGATTCAGGCATTCCCAGCACACAGCGGCAGTGATGGTTCTCACACGAGCTGTAGGGGGCAACAGGGCAGAGGTGTTAGAGGTGCACAAATCAGAAGTGGCGTTGGACAGAGGGGTTTTCTGACCAGGTTGTGGAGTGATTTCGCAATGACTGCAGACACGACAGGTAGTGCTGCATCGATTCAAAGTGACAGGAGACAACATTTGTACAGTATGGTTACAAACTATTTTTCCTCCCTTATCGATGTTCTCCCTCACAGGTCATTCACCTTTGATTACTGGGCATCTAAAATAGACACCTGGCCTGAATTGGCAGAATATGCATTGCAGGAGCTTGCTTGCCCTGCTGCTAGTGTGCTATCAGAAAGAGTCTTCAGTGCTGCTGGTTCAATACTGACCGAAAAAAGGACTCGTCTGGCTACCCAAAATGTTGATGATCTAACCTTCATTAAAATGAACCAATCATGGATTTCAAATTATTTTGCCCCACCTTCCCTTGCTGACATGTAGCTTGCCTGAAAAATGTCTTGCTTTTGGCCTCCTCTTACTGACTTCTCCAATTCCTCCATTTGCAGTTGCTGAATGTCCACCATAGGCCATTTTTATACCTCCCTAAATGGGCTGACTCCCCCCCACAGGGCCGTGGTCACCGTTTGCCTGGACAGGTGGGTGCACCCACTCTTGGGCGACGGCACTGGCACAGGGTCCCTCATAGTACAATGAAGTGTCTCTGACAGTGGTGGTGCACACCCAACGTCAGACATACCGTCTGTTACAGAACCCCCAGCACCAAGAATATGTTATGCAGTATATATTATGTATAATAGGTTCCATGTGAAATGCATCAGTCCACAGGCTGCGCCCCTGGGCAGAGAGGACACGATATCCCCCTTCTGTCCTCCCCCACCTTTGTAATTCCCACAGTAAATATCAGCAGGCTCCGGCCCCCTGCGGCTATTGTAATGTATGTCTGGCCTGCTTTTTCTATTGGCCTGCCCTGTGTATCTGTGTTATATATTCTGTGTGCTGTGAATAAAGTGGGTTCTTTTAGACTGGAAATACGTGGAGTAGCAGTCAGCTTTTATATGTAATCAAGGAATTCCAGCCAGCGTCCTTCATTCAGAATCCAGCAAAAGCAGAGTGGACCTCCTGAAACACGGGGGTTGCTGAAAGAGGTACTACAGCACAGTAGACCCCGTTACACTGGTGGCAGACAGCGGGATGTGACACCCCTTCTACAGGAGGAAAGGAATGAATGGAAGACAACTACCAGAAGTTAAAGAGGACTACATTAAAAAATCTCGTGGAAGCCCGAGGGTTAATCGCCAGCAACAAAGCAAAAGCGGATTTGATAGCAGCCATCATGGAACACGACAGTGCAGCGCCCCCCAATGTGAACGTGGAGGAGACTGAATTCCAGAGGGAGGTAAAGAACAGACTAGCGTTCTATGGCCCAAACCCTCAGTAGAGATCATACGAGAGGTGATAGCTGATGTGCATACTGATCTGAAGGAAGAGATGGCAGAGCGGAACAAAGTGGAGCTGGCCAAGATGGAGATGGCAGGGCGGAGAGAGGAGAGTCAGTGAGCAAGGGGAGCTCTGGCCTCCACCCAGGTACCTTCAACAGTAAGCCACAAAAAGATCCAGTATAATGCCTTCCGACAGTTGGGGGAGGCAGAGGAAGACATTGATGGCTTTCTGCAGGACTTTGAGCGGCAGTGTGCCCTTCATCAAGTGAAGCCGGAGGAACGGGTTCAGATTCTGGCCAGCAAGCTGACAGGCTGGGCAGCGGACGCCTATCGCACGGTACCTGATGAGGACTGTATGGACTATGAGTGGATCAAAGAAGTGATCTTGGCCCGGTATGCGCTGACACTAGAGGCATACCGCCAAAAGTTCCGCGGACTTATAAAACGAGTAACCGATACCCACGCTGAATGGGCCTGTAAATTACGGCGGTCACTGCTACAGTGGGTACAAGGGAGCCAAGCAACCACTAAGGAGGACGTCCTCCAGCTCTTCTTGTTAGAACGATTCTTTAATGGACTAAACCCCGAGACACAGGAATGTGTTATGAAGGCAATCCAGTAACACAGTGTGCCAGTAATCAGAGCACATACAGTGATCTGACAATAACCCCAAAACAATAGAACGAGCTCTGAGACGTGGAATCTCTGTAGACCGCAATACCTGAACCTATCCTAAGCACAACTAAAGGCAGCTGTGGATTGCGCCTGACACTACCTATGCAACTCGGCACAGCCTAAGGAACTGACTAGCCTGAAGATAGAAAAACAAGCCTGACTTGCCTCAGAGAAATACCCCAAAGGAAAAGGCAGCCCCCCACATATAATGACTGTTAGCAAGATGAAAAGACAAACGTAGGGATGAAATAGATTCAGCAAAGTGAGGCCCGATATTCTAGATAGAGCAAGGATAGCAAAGAGAACTTTGCAGTCTACAAAAAACCCTAAAGCAAAAAACCACGCAAAGGGGGCAAAAAGACCCACCGTGCCAAACTAACGGCACGGCGGTACACCCTTTGCGTCTCAGAGCTTCCAGCAAAACGAATAGACAAGCTGGACAGAAAAAGTAGCAACAAAAGCAAAGAAGCACTTATCTAAGCAGAGCAGCAGGCCACAGGAAAGATCCAGAAGCTCAGATCCAACACTGGAACATTGACAAGGAGCAAGGAAGACAGAATCAGGCGGAGTTAAATAACAAAGCAGCCAACGAGCTCACCAGAACACCTGAGGGAGGAAGCTCAGAAGCTGCAGTACCACTTGTGACCACAGGAGTGAATTCAGCCACAGAATTCACAACAGTACCCCCCCCCCTTGAGGAGGGGTCACCGAACCCTCACCAGAGCCCCCAGGCCGACCAGGATGAGCCACATGAAAGGCACGAACAAGATCTGGAGCATGGACATCAGAGGCAAAAACCCAGGAATTATCTTCCTGAGCATAACCCTTCCATTTAACCAGATACTGGAGTTTCCGTCTAGAAACACGAGAATCCAAAATTTTCTCCACAATATACTCCAATTCCCCCTCCACCAAAACCGGGGCAGGAGGCTCAACAGATGGAACCATAGGTGCCACGTATCTCCGCAACAACGACCTATGGAATACATTATGTATGGAAAAGGAGTCTGGGAGGGTCAGACGAAAAGACACAGGATTGAGAATCTCAGAAATCCTATACGGACCAATAAAACGAGGTTTAAATTTAGGAGAGGAAACCTTCATAGGAATATGACGCGAAGATAACCAAACCAGATCCCCAACATGAAGTCGGGGACCCACACGGCGTCTGCGATTAGCGAAAAGTTGAGCCTTCTCCTGGGACAAGGTCAAATTGTCCACTACCTGAGTCCAGATCTGCTGCAACCTGTCCACCACAGAATCCACACCAGGACAGTCCGAAGACTCAACCTGTCCTGAAGAGAAACGAGGATGGAACCCAGAATTGCAGAAAAATGGAGAGACCAAGGTAGCCGAGCTGGCCCGATTATTAAGGGCGAACTCAGCCAACGGCAAAAAGGACACCCAATCATCCTGGTCTGCAGAAACAAAACATCTCAGATATGTTTCCAAGGTCTGATTGGTTCGTTCGGTCTGGCCATTAGTCTGAGGATGGAAAGCCGAGGAAAAAGATAGGTCAATGCCCATCCTACCACAAAAGGCTCGCCAAAACCTCGAAACAAACTGGGAACCTCTGTCAGAAACAATATTCTCAGGAATGCCATGCAAACGAACCACATGCTGGAAAAACAAAGGCACCAAATCAGAGGAGGAAGGCAATTTAACCAAGGGCACCAGATGAACCATTTTAGAAAAGCGATCACAGACCACCCAAATGACTGACATCTTTTGAGAAACGGGAAGGTCAGAAATGAAATCCATCGAAATATGTGTCCAAGGCCTCTTTGGGACCGGCAAGGGCAAAAGCAACCCACTGGCACGTGAACAGCAGGGCTTAGCCCTAGCACAAATCCAACAGGACTGCACAAAAGTACGTACATCCCGTGACACCAGAAGGATCTAGCCACTAACTCTCTGGTACCAAAGATTCCAGGATGACCAGCCAACACCGAACAATGAAGTTCAGAGATAACTTTACTAGTCCACCTATCAGGGACGAACAGTTTCTCCGCCGGACAACGATCAGGTTTATTCGCCTGAAACTTCTGCAACACTCGCCGTAAATCAGGGGAGATGGCAGACACAATGACTCCTTCCTTGAGGATACTCGCCGGCTCAGATGAACCTGGAGAGTCGGGCACAAAACTCCTAGACAGAGCATCCACCTTCACATTTTTAGAGCCCGGAAGGTACGAAATCACAAAATCGAAGCGGGCAAAAAACAACGACCAACGGGCCTGTCTAGGATTCAAGCGCTTGGCAGACTCGAGATAAGTAAGGTTCTTATGATCAGTCAATACCACCACGCGATGCTTAGCTCCTTCAAGCCAATGACGCCACTCCTCGAATGCCCACTTCATGGCCAGCAACTCTCGGTTGCCCACATCATAATTACGCTCAGCAGCCGAAAACTTCCTGGAAAAGAAAGCACATGGTTTCAACACTGAGCAACCAGAACCTCTCTGTGACAAAACCGCCCCTGCTCCAATCTCAGAAGCATCAACCTCGACCTGGAACGGAAGAGAAACATCTGGTTGACACAACACAGGAGCAGAACAAAAACGATGCTTCAACTCCTGAAAAGCTTCCACAGCAGCAGAAGACCAATTAACCAAATCAGCACCCTTCTTGGTCAAATCGGTCAATGGTTTGGCAATGCTAGAAAAATTACAGATGAAGCGACGATAAAAATTAGCAAAGCCCAGGAATTTTTGCAGACTTTTCAGAGATGTCGGCTGAGTCCAATCCTGGATGGCTTGGACCTTAACCGGATCCATCTCGATAGTAGAAGGGGAAAAGATGAACCCCAAAAATGAAACTTTCTGCACACCGAAGAGACACTTTGATCCCTTCACAAACAAAGAATTAGCACGCAGGACCTGGAAAACCATTCTGACCTGCTTCACATGAGAGTCCCAATCATCTGAGAAGATCAAAATGTCATCCAAGTAAACAATCATGAATTTATCCAGATACTCACGGAAGATGTCATGCATAAAAGACTGAAACACAGATGGAGCATTGGCAAGTCCGAACGGCATCACTAGATACTCAAAATGACCCTCGGGCGTATAAAATGCAGTTTTCCATTCATCTCCTTGCCTGATTCTCACCAGATTATACGCACCACGAAGATCTATCTTAGTGAACCAACTAGCCCCCTTAATCCGAGCAAACAAGTCAGATAACAATGGCAAGGGATACTGAAATTTAACAGTGATCTTATTAAGAAGGCGGTAATCAATACACGGTCTCAGCGAACCATCCTTCTTGGCTACAAAAAAGAACCCTGCTCCCAGTGGTGATGACGATGGGCGAATATGTCCCTTCTCCAGGGATTCCTTCACATAACTGCGCATAGCGGCGTGTTCAGGCACGGATAAATTAAATAATCGACCTTTAGGGAATTTACTACCAGGAATCAAATTGATAGCACAATCACAATCCCTATGCGGAGGTAGGGCATCGGACTTGGGCTCTTCAAATACATCCTGATAATCAGACAAGAACTCTGGGACCTCAGAAGGAGTGGATGACGAAATAGACAAAAATGGAACATCACCATGTACCCCCTGACAACCCCAGCTGGATACCGACATAGAGTTCCAATCCAATACTGGATTATGGGTTTGCAGCCATGGCAACCCCAACACGACCACATCATGCAGATTATGTAGCACCAGAAAGCGAATAACTTCCTGATGTGCAGGAGCCATGCACATGGTCAGCTGGGTCCAGTAGTGAGGTTTATTCTTGGCCAAAGGTGTAGCATCAATTCCTCTCAACGGAATAGGACACCGCAAAGGCTCCAAGAAAAAGCCACAACGTTTAGCATAATCCAAATCCATCAGATTCAGGGCAGTGCCTGAATCCACAAACGCCATGACAGAATACGATGACAAAGAGCATATCAAGGTAATGGACAGAAGGAATTTGGATTGTACAGTACCAATGACGGCAGACCTATCGAACCGCTTAGTGCGCTTAGGACAATCAGAAATAGCATGAGTGGAATCACCACAGTAGAAACACATCCCATTCAGACGTCTGTGTTCTTGCCGTTCAACTCTGGTCATAGTCCTATCGCACTGCATAGGCTCAGGTTTAATCTTAGACAATACCGCCAAATGGTGCACAGATTTACGCTCGCGCAAACGTCGACCGATCTGAATGGCCAAAGACATAGACTCATTCAAACCAGCAGGCATAGGAAAACCCACCATGACATCCTTAAGAGCCTCAGAGAGACCCTTTCTGAACAAAGCTGCCAGCGCAGATTCATTCCACAGAGTGAGTACGGACCACTTCCTAAATTTCTGACAATATACTTCTATATCATCCTGACCCTGGCACAAAGCTAGCAAATTTTTCTCAGCCTGATCCACTGAATTAGGCTCATCGTAAAGTAATCCGAGCGCCAGGAAAAACGCATTGACATTACTCAATGCAGGGTCTCCTGGCGCAAGAGAAAATGCCCAGTCCTGAGGGTCGCCGCGCAAAAAAGAAATAATAATCAAAACCTGTTGAATAGGATTACCAGAAGAATGAGCTTTCAAGGCCAGAAATAGCTTACAATTATTTTTGAAATTAAGAAACTTAGTTCTATCACCAAAAAACAAATCAGGAATATGAATTCTTGGTTCTAACATAGATTTCTGATCAATAGTATCTTGAATCCTTTGTACATTTGTAACGAGATTATCCATTGAAGAGCACAGACCCTGAGTATCCATGTCCACACCTGTGTCCTGAAACACCCAAATGTCTAGGGGAAAAAAAAGACTGAACACAGAGCTGAGAAAAAAAATGATGTCAGAACTTCTTTTTTCCCCTCTATTGAGAATCATTAGGTTGGCTCCTTGTACTGTTATGAAGGCAATCCAGTAACACAGTGTGCCAGTAATCAGAGCACATACAGTGATCTGACAATAACCCCAAAACAATAGAACGAGCTCTGAGACGTGGAATCTCTGTAGACCGCAATACCTGAACCTATCCTAAGCACAACTAAAGGCAGCTGTGGATTGCGCCTGACACTACCTATGCAACTCGGCACAGCCTAAGGAACTGACTAGCCTGAAGATAGAAAAACAAGCCTGACTTGCCTCAGAGAAATACCCCAAAGGAAAAGGCAGCCCCCCACATATAATGACTGTTAGCAAGATGAAAAGACAAACGTAGGGATGAAATAGATTCAGCAAAGTGAGGCCCGATATTCTAGATAGAGCGAGGATAGCAAAGAGAACTTTGCAGTCTACAAAAAACCCTAAAGCAAAAAACCACGCAAAGGGGGCAAAAAGACCCACCGTGCCGAACTAACGGCACGGCGGTACACCCTTTGCGTCTCAGAGCTTCCAGCAAAACGAATAGACAAGCTGGACAGAAAAAGTAGCAACAAAAGCAAAGAAGCACTTATCTAAGCAGAGCAGCAGGCCACAGGAAAGATCCAGAAGCTCAGATCCAACACTGGAACATTGACAAGGAGCAAGGAAGACAGAATCAGGCGGAGTTAAATAACAAAGCAGCCAACGAGCTCACCAGAACACCTGAGGGAGGAAGCTCAGAAGCTGCAGTACCACTTGTGACCACAGGAGTGAATTCAGCCACAGAATTCACAACAGGAATGGCTTTGGGACAGGCGGCCAATGACTCTTGAGGAAGCCGCTCATCTGGCCGATGAACATCATGACGCCAGGAGGCCTCAGTTGTCCGGATCAAAGATGGTCACTAGGAGTCTGCCCATGGACCTGGAGGGCCCCAAACCACCAAAGATTGTAGGGGAACCAGCTAGAAACCCGGCCTACCACAGTTCCCCTGGGGCGCGATGCCACACCTGCCGTCAGCTGGGCCACCTGCAAAGACAATGTCCCAACCGGACTCAGCATACCCAGTGGCCAAAGGCGGGAACAGCTACCTTCCGCCGGGCCGCTGTACACTGCTACCAAGGCGAAGCTGACCCGGCATTGGGAGCTACAACTAACCAAGGGGTGGAAGACATGGAGGAAGTGCTGCATGAAGTAGACCCCGTGCAGGCAGCCCGGGCAGATAATCAACAACAGCATCGACAGGTCGTGTGGGTTAATGGGAAACGCATGCAGGGACAAAGAGATTCCAGAGCAACTTTGACCCTTGTGAAGCCTCATTTCGTCTGGGACGAAGAGAAGACGGACCGGACAGTGGCAGTCCGTGTAGCAGGGGGAGCCATATATCAACTGCCCACTGCCAGGATTCACCTGAACTGGGGAGTTGGGGATGGCCTTGTTGAGGTCGGCTTGATGGAGGATTTGCCTGCAGATGTTTTGCTGGGAAATGACTTGGGGCCCATGTTGTCTGCCTTCTCGGTTGCCCCTCTGGCTGGGACATATCCTGTGACCACCCGGAGACAAGCTCGAGCTGCGGAGGCGGAATCACACTCAGAGGAGGCCCAGGTAAGACATCCCAGCCCTACACGTATTCCCATAGCCAGACACATTTCTTGGGCCACCCCAGATGAATTTAAGAGGGAGTTACTTGAGGATCCTTGATTGGAGGGATATCGGGGGAAGGCACAGGAGGGGAGAGGGGTACTGGAAGGGGAACAGTCTATATGGAAGCAGGGACTCCTCTACCGGATCACAGAGCAGCACCACACAGGGACGAGCCCCACTATAAAACGACAGCTGGTAGTTCCCAAGAAGTATAGGCAGGAGATACTGCGAATCTCTCATGACATACCCTTGGCCGGGCACTTCGGCGTCAGTCGCACCAGGCATCGTCTGACACAAAACTTCTTTTGGCCGGGGGTAACCTATGATGTTCGTCAATACTGCCAGACCTGTGACAGTTGCCAGCGCATTGGCAAGAGGGGAGATCGATGCAAGGCCAAATTACGCCCCCTCCCCATTGTGGAGGAACCATTTAGCCGAGTAGCGGTCGATCTGATAGAGCAGTTAGCCAAACCCAGTCCGTCAGGGAAAAGGTATATATTGACAGTGGTAGATTATGCCACACGGTATCCAGAGGCGGTTGCGTTACCTAACATACTGGCAGAGACGGTGGCGGCTGCCTTGCTCCAGGTTTTCTCACGGGTTGGATTTCCCCGGGAGATTATCTCAGACCAGGGTACCCAGTTTACAGCAGAGGTGACCAACCAACTGTGGAAGCTGTGCGGCGTAAAGTCCATTAGAAGCGCCCCGTACCACCCGCAAACCAATGGGTTGTGTGAACGCTTTAACGGGACGTTAAAACAGCTCATTGGACTTTTACCAGGACCTACAGGGACTGGGAGAAATTCTTGCCTCACCTCCTGTTTGCCTATCGAGAGGTGCCCCAAGAATCCACGGGGTTCTCCCCATTTGAACTGGTATACGGGAGACTGGTAAGGGGACCCCTAGACTTAGTGCTAGAACACTGGGAAGGGGAAGGCATCATAGAAGGGGTACCTATTGTACCCTATGTGCTGGAATTCCGGGACCGCCTACAGGAGCTGACCCAGGCTGTACGTGAGAATATGCAGGTGGCCCAGCGGTGCCAGCGCGTATGATACCATCGGAGGGCCAGAGAGCGCACCTTGGAAATAGGGCAGAAGGTCCTGGTGTTAGAGCCCACTAGGCAGAACAAGTTCCAAGCTGCATGGCCGGGGCCCTACCAGGTAGTGGGGAAAATAGCCGACACCACCTATAATGTCGCCGATTGTGACGACCCCAGGGTTATCCGCATGTTCCACGTGAATATGCTGAAGCCCTATCGGGAGCGCCCTGAAGAGGTAGTGGCCATCTGTGCACCTGAAGCAGAGGATTTAGCCAGACTTCCCTTGCCTGATGTCTTAGGGGAGAGTACTCAGTCTAAAACATGGGACCAGGTACACTGGGGTGAAGACTTAGGTCCCCGGGAGAGACAGCAGGCGGAGGAGTTGTTGAGGCAGCGACAGAGGATGTTTTCGGGGAAACCCGGGTACACTCACCTGGCACAACACAAGGTTGAGACCCAGGATCAGACCCCCCTGCGACAACCCCCCTTCCGCGTCCCTGAGTCTGTACGAGAAGGGATGCGACAAGAGATACAAGAGATGTTGCGTTTAGGGGTCATTGAAGAGTCAGATAGTCCCTGGGCATCCCCCGTAGTGTTAGTGTTAGTGGATGGTCTCCAGGACTATGCGTGTGCCTACCTGGATGACATCGCCATCTACAGCGCGACATGGGAAGAGCATCTAAATCACCTAGAGACAGTATTAGATAGAATCCAGAAGGCCGGAATCACCCTGAAACCAAACAAGTTTCACGTGGGCAAAGCAGAGGTTCAGTATTTAGGGCATTGGGTGGGAAGTGGGAAACAGAGACCAGAACCAGCCAAGATTGAGGCCATAGCCAAATGGCCCACCCCACGCACTAAAACCCAGGTCATGGCGTTTCTAGGGACAGCGGGGTATTACAGGAAATTCGTTCCCAATTACAGCAGCGTAGCCAAGCCCCTCACTGATCTGACCCGTAAGAACCAACCCCGCCAGGTAACCTGGACCCCAGAGTGTGAGGAAGCCTTCCGCCAGCTAAAGGACGCCCTCACCAATACCCCTGTATTGGCCGCACCCGATCCAACTAAACGTTTCCTTGTTCACACAGACGCTTCTATGTTTGGATTGGGGGCAGTACTAAGCCAAGTCGGGCCGGACGGCCAAGAACACCCGGTAGCTTACCTGAGTCGGAAACTACTGCCCCGTGAAGTGAGCTATGCGGCCATCGAGAAGGAGTGCCTGGCAATAGTATGGGCACTCAAAAAGTTACAACCATATTTGTATGGACGACAGTTTTCCCTCCTAGTGGACCATAATCCCCTAGTCTGGCTTAATCGGGTCTCCGGAGACAATGCCAGATTACTGCGGTGAAGTTTAGCCCTACAACCTCTGGACTTCACCATCCACTACCGACCCGGCAAACAAAACGGTAATGCCGATGGACTAAGTCGACAAATGGAACTCGTACCAACCCCATAAACTTCGGTCATCCCCAAACCGATCCGTTAAGGATCAGACTGTGTATGCCAATCGCGTCGCTGAAAAGGGGAGCCGTGTTACAGAACCCCCAGCACCAATAATATGTTATGCAGTATATATTATGTATAATAGGTTCCATGTGAAATGCATCAGTCCACAGGCTGCGCCCCTGGGCAGAGAGGACACGATATTCTCCTTCTGACCTCCCCCACCTTTGTAATTCCCACAGTAAATATCAGCAGGCTCCGGCCCCCTGCGGCTATTGTAATGTATGTCTGGCCTGCTTTTTCTATTGGCCTGCCCTGTGTATCTGTGTTATATATTCTGTGTGCTGTGAATAAAGTGGGTTCTTTTAGACTGGAAATACCTGGAGTAGCAGTCAGCTTTTATATGCTCCCATGTAATCAAGGAATTCCAGCCAGCGTCCTTCATTCAAAATCCAGCAAAAGCAGAATGGACCTCCTGAAACACGGGGGGTGCTGAAAGAGGTACTACAGCACAGTAGACCCCGTTACACCGTCGTAATATGAGGGACCCTGTGCCAGTACCGCCGCCCTCGAGAGAGTGTTCCCCCCCAGCTCAAACAGTGCTCTACCACTTGCAATACTTACCTCTCCCTGCTCCACCACTGTGTAGTCTGTGCTGTTAAATCCTTCAATGGCACTGCCAATACAAATTTGTTGAAATGATAGTTAAAATATACAGGGGCCCTGGCCTCCATTTAGACCAGTTAATACTTTGCGCCTACTACCACTGTCTGCTACTCAGCAGAGGAGCCCACCCCAGTACCTAGCAATGCCACCTGTCTATTTATGAACTATTTTTTTGGCAGACATTTAGCCCACTTTATTACTTGGGCCTACTAACGGTGTCTGCCTCTCATTAGAGTTGTCCTCCACTGAACAAAGCAATGCCGCCTGTTTAGTCCTGTTACCAATTTTGAACTGCATTTAGCCCACTTTATTATTTGGGACTATATCTGTGTTTCCTCCTCATCCTGCCCATTGCCCAGCCAGTGCTAGATGAGTCTGCTGGTACATTGACCCAGACCGCTACATTCCCCGTGCACGCTACACAGCCAGGATCTGACCCTGCTGAAAGTCAGGTTCCCCTTCCCGCATACTATACCACCTTACACGGGGACAAAGAGGAAGGTGCAGATGAAAGTGCAGGTTCCTTCATCAGGTGGGGGGGGCATACTTGTTGGCGACATCACTGGCACAGGGCCCCTCATAGTACGCAAGAGTGTCTCTGGCAGTTGGAGGCGCCACCCGCCGTCAAACACACCACCGTACTATTAGGGGCCCTGTGTCAATGCCAACGAGTGCCCTCCCCCCCCCCCCCCCCCCCCCCCCCCCGCTTGCTCAGGATCACAGCACTTGCAAAGTTGAAATACTTACCACTCCCTGCTCCACCGCTGTGACGTATTCCGCGTTTCCTGGGCCCACGAAAATCTTGAGCCAGCCCTACCCCCCCCACAACTTTAGCCAAATGAGCCCCTGTTTTCAATGCCTTACTATTATTATAAAGTAAATTAAGATTGACAAGCTTCAGTAATAGGAATTGATGTTTTTGGCATTAAAATGGGCACTGTAGGTGTTTTCCTGTCCTCCACTCACTGCCGACTTTGATTCCCTATTGACTTGCATTGGGTTTTATGTTTCAGTCGGCCCCCGACTTTTCGCAATAATCGGCCGGTTTCACCCGACCCGACTTTTGAAAAAATCGGTTTCGCGAAACCCGACTCGATCAGAAAAAAAGTAAAAGTCGCTCAACTCTAGTGGTGAGGAAGATAAAGGTATTTTCCCCATGAACTGTGACAGATTGGTGGGATCCCTGACATAGCATGGTGTGATTCCAGGACTGATGATACCAGGACTGATGATACACTTTCTACACAATGTGATACTAGAAGACACAAAAGAGCACAGTGAGGCCAAAAATACACTGTTGTAAAAAAAATCCCAGTAATAAGCAAGTGCTAGTCAAAAGATGGGAAAAAAAAAACACAGGGTATTTAGTTGATACGTTTTTTTGCAAAATATTGTATACTAAGCTGCTCCACCAATCGTCAAGGTATACCCATATAGAGTAGTCCTATCTAATGTACATAATCCCTATCTGATGTATTTAAAAACCTGATCATCTGTATAGTACCTGTATAAGCAGGGTTCAGAGAGGGAATATCCATGTGGACATGCTGGATGGAACAGCTTTAGTGCAAATGACCCAAGAGGAGTGGTGGACTCCCCAATCTTGTAGAAACAAGAGAACAATTATAGAACCAGAAACACATGGGCTATTGCACATTGAACAAGTCTGTAGGAACATGTTCACACACCACCAAGAAACTTGAAGACCCGCTATAAAAGAAAAATCAAACCCCCCTTCATCACCCCATTAGTTGGGGAAAAATAAAAAAATTAATTTTTTTTTATTTATTTCCATTTTCCCATTAGGGTTAGGGCTAAGTTTAGGGCTAGGGTTAGGATTTGGGCTAGGGTTGGGGCTAGGGTTAGGGTTTAGATTACATTTATGGTTGGGATTAGGGTTAGGGGTGTGTCAGGGTTAGGGGTATGGTTAGGGTTATGGTTGGGATAAGGGTTAGGGGTGTGTTGGAGTTAGGGGTGTGGATAGGGTTGGGGTTAAGGGTGTGGTTGGGATTAGGGGTGTGTATGGGTTATGGTTTCAGTTAGAATTGGTGGTTTCCACTGTTTAGGCACATCAGGGCTCTCCAAACGTGACATGGCGTCCGATCTCAATTCCAGCCAATTCTGCATTGAAAAAGTAAAACAGTGCTCCTTCCCTTTCAAGCTCTCCCGTGCGCCCAAACAGGAGTTTACCCCAACATATGGGGTATCAGCGTACTCAGGACAAATTGGATAACAACTTTGGGGACTAATTTCTCCTGTTACCCTTGGGAAAATACAAAACTGGGTGTTAAAAATATTTTTTGAGGAAAAAAATGATTTTTTATTTTCACGGCTCTGCGTTATTTACTGTAGTGAAACACTTGGGGGATCAAAGTTCTCACAACACATTTAGATAAGTTCCTTGGGGGGGTCTAGTTTCCAATATGGGGTCACTTGTGGGGGTTTTCTACTGTTTAGGTACATTAGGGGCTCTGCAAATGCAATGTGACGCCTGCAGACTAATCCATCTAAGTCTGCATTCCAAATGGCACTCCTTCCCTTCCGAGCTCTGCCATGCGCCCACACGGTGGTTACCCCCCACATATGGGGTATCAGCGTACTCAGGACAAATTGCACAACAACTTTTGCGGTCCAATTTCTCCTGTTACCCTTGGGAAAATACAAAACTGGGGGCTAAAAAAGAATTTTTGTGGAAAAAAAAAAGAATTTTTATTTCCACGGCTCTACGTTATAAACTGTAGTGAAACACTTGGGGGTTCAAAGCTCTCACAACATCTAGATAAGATCCTTAGGGGGTCTACTTTGCAAAATGGTGTCACTTGTGGGGGGTTTCAATGTTTAGGCACATCAGGGGCTCCCCAACGCAACATGGCATCCCATCTCAATTCCAGCCAATTTTGCATTGAAAAGTCAAACGGCGCTCCTTCGCTTCCGAGCTCTGCCATGCACCCAGAGGTTTACCCCCATATATGGGATATCAGCGTACTCAAGACAAATTGCAAAACAATGTTTGGGTAACAATTTCTTCTGGTAACCTTGCATTGGGATATTTGGGCTCTGCCTACCAGCATGGTTAGCTGACATGATCTAAGCAAATGTGAGTTTTATCTTTCTTTAATCCCTGTTTATTTTATAATTGCTGTACATACTTTGTCTCATATTGTAATATCTTTCTATTTCTTTTATAAACACTGCCTAATCTTTTGGAGTAAACTATAAATTTACTAGTTTCGTCTTCTCCATGCTCTGTCCGAATTTTCACTACCTGAAGTAATTACGCTACTAATTTGGGTTGGCTCGAACCCCTCTCTGTGAGATATCTGAGCTGGTGGCAGGGCTAGGCAGGTGAGCTGGCAGTGACGGAATGGGGTTTTATAAGCTATTGTCTGGCTGCGGCCTGAGCATTTATAATTCCCTCGCTGCAGCGTGCCTGCTAGCCAGTCCACAGTGAAGTGGCCCGTCCGGCGACTAATTATTCCAGGTGTAGTTCCCTGACTGACCTGGGGGTAATGGGGGCGCCGGAGAGCTGCAAGTTCCAAAGCGGAACTGGAAAGCGGGATATACATAAATCCTTACAGTTTGTGATATTGTAGCAGCAGTGGGATAACTAAAATAAGCCCCGGTGGTAAATTCATAGGTCAATAGCCTTGTTTGCGTTTTCATCACATTGTAGCAGTGGAGGGATAACTAAGATAAGCCCCCCTGCACGTGATAGCTGTGTGCTGGCCAAAGGTCACCACGATCCGTGACCTATTGGTGTCAGCACAGTGGGATTCGTGACAGGCAGTGAAATTAAGCTGTCTGCAGAGGTCACGCACAGTAAAAAAATAAATACATTTCTGTTGCTAAACATGACAGTATGCCTAATCCCATGTTGTAATTTTGTGGCAGTGAAATTAAGTTGTCTGTAGACCTCACACACATAAAAACAAAATTCTGTTGCTAAGCGTGATACAGTCTGCCATATCCCATGTTATAATTTTGTGGTGGTGAAATTGTTCTATGTGTTGTACAGTACAGAGCTGTTGTACATGTAATAAAGCCTTTTTTTCGGTAGTTGTTAACGTGATTCAGCACGCCATATATAACCTTGTCATTTAGTGGCGGTGAAATTGCTCATGCAGAATTGCAGATAAAAAAAAAAATTCTGTTGCTAAGCATGATACAGCCCGCCATATCCCACATTGTAATTTGTGCCGGTGATATGGAGTGGTCTGCAGACCTCACGCACATTAAAATATATTTTTTTATGTTGCTAAACGTGATTCAGCCCACCGTATCCAACCTTGTAATTTAGTGGCATTGAACTTGTTCTGTGTGCAGAGCTGTTGCATATAATTATTTTTTTTTTTACAAATGTGATACAGCAGGCTAGATCCGAGTGTGAAATTGTTTTTAGTCTGTCGTTTAGATTATACAGGCCTCATCCATACTAAAAACAAATTTGTTCTGTTACTAACGTGATACAGTAGGGGAGATCTCATTTTTAAATGGTTTGGAGCATATATTCCTCATCCACACAAACAATTCTTTCTTCTGTGAAAAACGTGATTCTGAATGCTATATTTCACCTCATTTTGTGCCGCTGAAATTCATCTGTGTGCAGAGGTTGTGCAGAGTAAAAAATCAACTTTATTGTTGCTAAAACTGTGCTCCTACCACACTGTTATGAAACGTAATTCAGTACCACAATGGACATAGAGATCAGGGCACATACAGTGACCTGGCAATAACCCAAAAAACAAGAACAAGCTCTGAGACGTGGGAACTCTGTTGACCGCAATCCCTAATCCTCTCCAACCACACTAAAGGCAGCCGTGGATTGCGCCTAACGCTCCCTATGCAACTCGGCACGGCCTGAGAAACTAGCTAGCCTGAAGATAGAAAATAAGCCTACCTTGCCTCAGAGAAATACCCCAAAGGAAAAGGCAGCCCCCACATATAATGACTGTGAGTTAAGATGAAAAGACAAACGTAGAGATGAAATAGATTTAGCAAAGTGAGGCCCAACTTTCTGAACAGAGCGAGGATAGGAAAGGTAACTTTGCGGTCAACACAAAACCCTACAAACACCACGCAAAGGGGGCAAAAAGACCCTCCGTACCGAACTAACGGCACGGAGGTACACCCTCTGCGTCCCAGAGCTACCAGCAAGCAGTAAAAACAAATTGACAAGCTGGACAGAAAAAAACACCAAACAAAAAGCAAAGAGGAACTTAGCTATGCAGAGCAGCAGGCCACAGGAACGATCCAGGAGGAAACAGGTCCAATACTAGAACATTGACTGGAGGCCAGGATCAAAGCACTAGGTGGAGTTAAATAGAGCAGCACCTAACGACTTCACCAACACACCTGAGGAAGGAAACTCAGAAGCCGCAGTACCACTTTCCTCCACCAACGGAAGCTCACAGAGAGAACCAGCCGAAGTACCACTTGTGACCACAGGAGGGAGCTCCGCCACAGAATTCACAACAGTACCCCCCCCTTGAGGAGGGGTCACCGAACCCTCACCAGAGCTCCCAGGACGACCAGGATGAGCCATATGAAAGGCACGAACAAGATCGGGAGCATGGACATCAGAGGCAAAGACCCAGGAATTATCTTCCTGAGCATAACCCTTCCACTTAACCATAGTAACATAGTAACATAGTAACATAGTTAGTAAGGCCGAAAAAAGACATTTGTCCATCCAGTTCAGCCTATATTCCATCATAATAAATACCCAGATCTACGTCCTTCTACAGAACCTAATAATTGTATGATACAATATTGTTCTGCTCCAGGAAGACATCCAGGCCTCTCTTGAACCCCTCGACTGAGTTCGCCATCACCACCTCCTCAGGCAAGCAATTCCAGATTCTCACTGCCCTAACAGTAAAGAATCCTCTTCTATGTTGGTGGAAAAACCTTCTCTCCTCCAGACGCAAAGAATGCCCCCTTGTGCCCGTCACCTTCCTTGGTATAAACAGATCCTCAGCGAGATATTTGTATTGTCCCCTTATATACTTATACATGGTTATTAGATCGCCCCTCAGTCGTCTTTTTTCTAGACTAAATAATCCTAATTTCGCTAATCTATCTGGGTATTGTAGTTCTCCCATCCCCTTTATTAATTTTGTTGCCCTCCTTTGTACTCGCTCTAGTTCCATTATATCCTTCCTGAGCACCGGTGCCCAAAACTGGACACAGTACTCCATGTGCGGTCTAACTAGGGATTTGTACAGAGGCAGTATAATGCTCTCATCATGTGTATCCAGACCTCTTTTAATGCACCCCATGATCCTGTTTGCCTTGGCAGCTGCTGCCTGGCACTGGCTGCTCCAGGTAAGTTTATCATTAACTAGGATCCCCAAGTCCTTCTCCCTGTCAGATTTACCCAGTGGTTTCCCGTTCAGTGTGTAATGGTGATATTGATTCCCTCTTCCCATGTGTATAACCTTACATTTATCATTGTTAAACCTCATCTGCCACCTTTCAGCCCAAGTTTCCAACTTATCCAGATCCATCTGTAGCAGAATACTATCTTCTCTTGTATTAACTGCTTTACATAGTTTTGTATCATCTGCAAATATCGATATTTTACTGTGTAAACCTTCTACCAGATCATTAATGAATATGTTGAAGAGAACAGGTCCCAATACTGACCCCTGCGGTACCCCACTGGTCACAGCGACCCAGTTAGAGACTATACCATTTATAACCACCCTCTGCTTTCTATCACTAAGCCAGTTACTAACCCATTTACACACATTTTCCCCCAGACCAAGCATTCTCATTTTGTGTACCAACCTCTTGTGCGGCACGGTATCAAACGCTTTGGAAAAATCGAGATATACCACGTCCAATGACTCACCGTGGTCCAGTCTATAGCTTACCTCTTCATAAAAACTGATTAGATTGGTTTGACAGGAGCGATTTCTCATAAACCCATGCTGATATGGAGTTAAACAGTTATTCTCATTGAGATAATCCAGAATAACATCCCTCAGAAACCCTTCAAATATTTTACCAACAATAGAGGTTAGACTTACTGGCCTATAATTTCCAGGTTCACTTTTAGAGCCCTTTTTGAATATTGGCACCACATTTGCTATGCGCCAATCCTGCGGAACAGACCCTGTCTCTATAGAGTCCCTAAAAATAAGAAATAATGGTTTATCTATTACATTACTTAGTTCTCTTAGTACTCGTGGGTGTATGCCATCCGGACCCGGAGATTTATCTATTTTAATCTTATTTAGCCGGTTTCGCACCTCTTCTTGGGTTAGATTGGTGACCCTTAATATAGGGTTTTCATTGTTTCTTGGGATTTCACCTAGCATTTCATTTTCCACCGTGAATACCGTGGAGAAGAAGGTGTTTAATATGTTAGCTTTTTCCTCGTCATCTACAACCATTCTTTCCTCACTATTTTTTAAGGGGCCTACATTTTCAGTTTTTATTCTTTTACTATTGATATAGTTGAAGAACAGTTTGGGATTAGTTTTACTCTCCTTAGCAATGTGCTTCTCTGTTTCCTTTTTGGCAGCTTTAATTAGTTTTTTAGATAAAGTATTTTTCTCCCTATAGTTTTTTAGAGCTTCAATGGTGCCATCCTGCTTTAATAGTGCAAATGCTTTCTTTTTACTGTTAATTGCCTGTCTTACTTCTTTGTTTAGCCACATTGGGTTTTTCCTATTTCTAGTCCTTTTATTCCCACAAGGTATAAACCGCTTACACTGCCTATTTAGGATGTTCTTAAACATTTCCCATTTATTATCTGTATTCTCATTTCTGAGGATATTGTCCCAGTCTACCAGATTAAGGGCATCTCTAAGCTGTTCAAACTTTGCCTTCCTAAAGTTCAATGTTTTTGTGACTCCCTGACAAGTCCCCCTAGTGAAAGACAGGTGAAACTGCACAATATTGTGGTCGCTATTTCCTAAATGCCCGACCACCTGCAGATTTGTTATTCTGTCAGGTCTATTAGATAGTATTAGGTCTAAAAGTGCTGCTCCTCTGGTTGGATTCTGCACCAATTGTGAAAGATAATTTTTCTTGGTTATTAGCAGAAACCTGTTGCCTTTATGGGTTTCACAGGTTTCTGTTTCCCAGTTAATATCCGGGTAGTTAAAGCAGATACTGGAGCGGAAACCAGATACTGGAGTTTCCGTCTCGAAACACGAGAATCCAAAATCTTCTCCACAATATACTCCAACTCCCCCTCCACCAAAACCGGGGCAGGAGGATCAACAGATGGAACCATAGGTGCCCACGTATCTCCGCAACAATGACCTATGGAATACGTTATGTATGGAAAAAGATTCTGGAAGGGTCAGACGAAAAGACACAGGATTAAGAACCTCAGAAATCCTATACGGACCAATAAAACGAGGTTTAAACTTAGGAGAGGAAACCTTCATAGGAATATAACGAGAAGATAACCAAACCAAGTCCCCAACCCGAAGTCGGGAACCCACACAGCGTCTGCGATTAGCGAAACGTTGAGCCTTCTCCTGGGACAAAGTCAAATTGTCCACTACATGAGTCCAAATCTGCTGCAACCTGTCCACCAGAGTATCCACACCAGGAGAGTCCGAAGACTCAACCTGCCCTGAAGAGAAACGAGGATGGAACCCAGAGTTGCAGAAAAACGGTGAAACCAAGGTAGCCGAGCTGGCCCGATTATTAAGGGCGAACTCAGCCAAAGGCAAAAAGGACACCCAGTCATCCTGATCAGCAGAAACAAAGCATCTCAGATATGTTTCCAAGGTCTGATTGGTTCGTTCGGTCTGGCCATTAGTCTGAGGATGGAAAGCCGAGGAAAAAGACAAGTCAATGCCCATCCTACCACAAAAGGCTCGCCAAAACCTAGAAACAAACTGGGAACCTCTGTCAGAAACTATATTCTCTGGAATGCCATGTAAACGAACCACATGCTGGAAAAACAATGGCACCAAATCAGAGGAGGAAGGCAATTTAGACAAGGGTACCAAATGGACCATCTTAGAGAAGCGATCACAGACCACCCAAATGACTGACATCTTTTGAGAGACGGGAAGATCTGAAATAAAATCCATAGAGATATGTGTCCAAGGCCTCTTCGGGACCGGCAAGGGCAAAAGCAACCCACTGGCACGAGAACAGCAGGGCTTAGCCCGAGCACAAATCCCACAGGACTGCACAAAAGCACGCACATCCCGCGACAGAGACGGCCACCAAAAGGATCTAGCCACTAAATCTCTGGTACCAAAGATTCCAGGATGACCAGCCAACACCGAACAATGAACCTCAGAGACAACTTTATTCGTCCACCTATCAGGGACAAACAGTTTCTCCGCTGGGCAACGATCAGGTTTATTAGCCTGAAATTTTTGCAGCACCCGCCGCAAATCAGGGGAGATGGCAGACACAATTACTCCCTCTTTGAGGATACCCGCCGGCTCAGATACACCCGGAGAGTCGGGCACAAAACTCCTAGACAGAGCATCCGCCTTCACATTTTTAGAGCCCGGAAGGTATGAAATCACAAAGTCAAAACGGGCAAAAAACAACGACCAACGAGCTTGTCTAGGATTCAACCGCTTGGCGGACTCGAGATAAGTCAAGTTCTTATGATCAGTCAAGACCACCACGCGATGCTTAGCTCCTTCAAGCCAATGACGCCACTCCTCGAATGCCCACTTCATGGCCAGCAACTCTCGATTGCCCACATCATAATTTCGCTCAGCAGGCGAAAACTTCCTGGAAAAGAAGGCGCATGGTTTCATCACCGAGCAATCAGAACTTCTCTGCAACAAAACAGCCCCTGCTCCAATCTCAGAAGCATCAACCTCGACCTGGAACGGAAGCGAAACATCCGGTTGACACAACACAGGGGCAGAAGAAAAACGACGCTTCAACTCTTGAAAAGCTTCCACCGCAGCAGAAGACCAATTGACCAAATCAGCACCTTTCTTGGTCAAATCGGTCAGTGGTTTAGCAATACTAGAAAAATTGCAGATGAAGCGACGAAAAAAATTAGCAAAGCCCAGGAACTTTTGCAGACTTTTCAGAGATGTCGGCTGAGTCCAATTATGGATGGCTTGGACCTTAACAGGGTCCATCTCGATAGTAGAAGGGGAAAAGATGAACCCCAAAAATGAAACCTTCTGAACACCAAAGAGACACTTTGATCCCTTCACAAACAAAGAATTAGCACGCAGGACCTGAAACACCGTTCTGACCTGCTTCACATGAGACTCCCAATCATCCGAGAAGATCAAAATGTCATCTAAGTACACAATCAGGAATTTATCCAGGTACTCTCGGAAGATGTCATGCATAAAGGACTGAAACACTGATGGAGCATTGGCAAGTCCGAATGGCATTACTAGATACTCAAAATGGCCCTCGGGCATATTAAATGCAGTTTTCCACTCATCGCCTCGCTTAATACGCACAAGATTATACTCACCACGAAGATCTATCTTGGTGAACCAACTAGCCCCCTTAATCCGAGCAAACAAATCAGATAACAATGGCAAGGGGTACTGAAATTTAACCGTGATCTTATTTAGAAGGCGGTAATCTATACAAGGTCTCAGTGAACCATCCTTCTTGGCTACAAAAAAGAACCCTGCTCCTAATGGCGACGATGACGGGCGAATGTGCCCCTTCTCTAAAGACTCCTTCACATAACTCCGCATAGCGGCGTGCTCAGGCACAGATAAATTAAACAGTCGACCTTTTGGGAATTTACTACCAGGAATCAAATCGATAGCACAATCACAATCCCTATGCGGAGGTAGGGTATCGGACTTGGGCTCATCAAATAAATCCCGGTAATCAGACAAGAACTCAGGAACCTCAGAAGGGGTGGATGACGAAATAGTCAGAAATGGGACATCTCCATGTACCCCCTGACAACCCCAGCTGGACACAGACATGGATTTCCAATCTAATACTGGATTATGGACTTGTAGCCATGGCAACCCCAACACGACCACATCTGTTGTGAATTCTGTGGCTGAATTCACTCCTGTGGTCACAAGTGGTATTGCAGCCTCTGGGCTTCCTCCCTCAGGTGTTTTGGTGAGCTCGTTGGCTGCCTTGCTATTTAACTCCACCTGAGTCTGTCTTCCTTGCTCCTTGTCAATGTTCCAGTGTTGGATCTGAGCTACTGCATCTTTCCTGTGGCCTGCTGCTCTGCTAGATAAGTGTTATTTTGTTTTTGTTTCCGTTTTTTCTGTCCAGCTGTGCTATTCTCTTTTGCTGGAAGTTCTGAGACGCAAAGGGTGCACCGCCGTGCCGTTAGTTCGGCACGGTGGGTCTTTTTGCCCCCCTTTGCGTGGTTCTGCTTTAGGGTTTTTTGTAGACTGCATAGTTCTCTTTGCTATCCTCGCTCTGTCTAGAATATCGGGCCTCACTTTGCTGAATCTATTTCATTCCTACGTTTTGTCTTTTCATCTTGCTAACAGTCATTATATGTGGGGGGCTGCCTATTCCTTTGGGGTATTTCTCTGAGGCAAGTCAGGCTTGTATTTCTATCTTCAGGCTAGTCAGCTCCTCAGGCAGTGCCGAGTTGCATAGGTAGTGTTAGGCGCAATCCACTGCTGCTTTTAGTTGTGTGAGGATAGGTTCAGGTATTGCAGTCTGCAGAGATTCCACGTCTCAGAGCTTGTTCTATTGTTTTTGGGTTATTGCCATATCACTGTATGTGCGCTGATTACTGCACACTGTGTTGCCTGATAGCACAGCATAACACACATCATGCAGATTATGCAACACCAGAAAGCGAATAACCTCCTGATGTGCAGGAGCCATGCACATGGTCAGCTGGGTCCAGTACTGAGGCTTATTCTTGGCCAAAGGCGTAGCATCAATTCCTCTCAATGGAATAGGACACTGCAAGGGCTCCAAGAAAAACCCACAACGCCTAGCATACTCCAAGTCCATCAAATTCAGGGCAGCGCCTGAATCCACAAATGCCATGACAGAATACGATGACAAAGAGCAGATCAAGGTAACGGACAGAAGAAATTTTGACTGTACCGTACCAATGGTGGCAGACCTAGCGAACCGCTTAGTGCGCTTAGGACAATCAGAGATAGCATGAGTGGAATCACCACAGTAGAAACACAGCCCATTCAGACGTCTGTTTTCTTGCCGTTCAACTCTGGTCATAGTCCTATCGCACTGCATAGACTTAGGTTTAATCTCAGGTAATACCGCCAAATGGTGCACAGATTTACGCTCACGTAAGCGTCGACCGATCTGAATGGCCAAAGACATAGCCTCATTCAGACCAGCAGGCATAGGAAATCCCACCATGACATCCTTAAGGGCTTCAGAGAGACCTTTTGTGAAAATAGCTGCGAGCGCACCTTCATTCCACTGAGTGAGTACGGACCACTTTCTAAATTTCTGACAATATACCTCTATCTCATCCTGACCCTGACACAGAGCCAGCAAATTCTTCTCTGCCTGATCCACAGAATTAGGCTCATCGTACAGCAATCCGAGCGCCAGGAAGAATGCATCGATATTACTTAATGCAGGATCTCCTGACGCAAGAGAAAATGCCCAGTCCTGAGGGTCGCCGCGCAAAAAAGAAATAACGATCCTAACTTGTTGAACTGGGTCACCAGAGGAGCGAGGTTTCAAAGCCAGAAATAGTTTACAATTATTTTTGAAACTCAGAAATTTAGTTCTATCTCCAAAAAACAAATCAGGAATAGGAATTCTCGGTTCTAACATAGATTTCTGAACCACAAAGTCTTGAATACTTTGTACTCTTGCCGTGAGCTGATCCACACATGAAGACAGACCTTTAATGTCCATTGCTACACCTGTGTCCTGAACCACCCAAATGTCTAGGGAAAAAAAAAGGCAAAACACAGTGCAAAGAAAAAAAAATGGTCTCAGAACTTCTTTTTTCCCTCTATTGGGAATCATTAGTACTTTGGGCCTCCTGTACTGTTATGAAAGGTAATTCAGTACCACAATGGACATAGAGGTCAGCGCACATACAGTGACCTGGCAATAACCCAAAAAACAAGAACAAGCTCTGAGACGTGGGAACTCTGTTGACCGCAATCCCTAATCCTATCACACCACACTAAAGGCAGCCGTGGATTGCGCCTAACGCTCCCTATGCAACTCGGCACGGCCTGAGAAACTAGCTAGCCTGAAGATAGAAAATAAGCCTACCTTGCCTCAGAGAAATACCCCAAAGGAAAAGGCAGCCCCCACATATAATGACTGTGAGTTAAGATGAAAAGACAAACGTAGAGATGAAATAGATTTAGCAAAGTGAGGCCCAACTTTCTGAACAGAGCGAGGATAGGAAAGGTAACTTTGCGGTCAACACAAAACCCTACAAACACCACGCAAAGGGGGCAAAAAGACTCTTCGTACCGAACTAACGGCACGGAGGTACACCCTCTGCGTCCCAGAGCTACCAGCAAGCAGTAAAAACAAATTGACAAGCTGGACAGAAAAAAACACCAAACAAAAAGCAAAGAGGAACTTAGCTATGCAGAGCAGCAGGCCACAGGAACGATCCAGGAGGAAACAGGTCCAATACTAGAACATTGACTGGAGGCCAGTATCAAAGCACTAGGTGGAGTTAAATAGAGCAGCACCTAACGACTTCACCACATCACCTGAGGAAGGAAACTCAGAAGCCGCAGTACCACTTTCCTCCACCAACGGAAGCTCACAGAGAGAACCAGCCGAAGTACCACTTGTGACCACAGGAGGGAGCTCCTCCACAGAATTCACAACACCACACTATCTGAGCAACATGACTGGGAAAAAGCGAGGTCGTGGTGGAAGGGGGATTAGGCTTGGTGTTCAAGGTGTATGTGGGGCAGCTGGTAATGTTTGCGAAAGTTCTAGAGAACCAACAACGGCACGTCCTATGCAAAGACAATTACAACTTCTGATACTGGATGTTGTAGTTTTTAGTGTGCTGCATTGTTCTCGCGTAATTGCAGTCTCTGATATCTTTACTGGGGCTTCTGTGCCTGCTGTTGCTGCTGGAGATCTTAACACTAAATAGTTGTGAAAATGTGACTACTCCTGCTTGGGTGTCCATTTGTTGGATTGGGTGTAGTGAAAGACCTGTCAGTCCCTATTATACTATCTATACTGTGGTGAAATTGATGCCACTTTGGTGGAGTCTGCCAGTAATTTTTGGAAATCTGAACACTCCTGGTTGAGTCTCCTTCATGCGTGTTTCCTTTAACAGTAGGTCTCCGAGACTGTCAGGCCTCCACTTCCTTTGAATCAATTGCCCGTGTTACTATCCTTACATTTTTCTCACAATAGTAGTCAACGAAAATGATATTTTTGCCACCTATTTGTGGCTGAGCCTCAATTTCTATTTATTTTTTATACAACTTATATAGCGCCAATAATTCCACATCGCTTTTCAGACATTTACAGACATTAGTGGCACTGTCCCCATTGGAACTCACAATCTAAATTTCCTATCAGTATGTCTTTGGAGTTTGGGAAGAAAAATGAGTACTGGGAGGAAACCCTCAAACACAGGAAGAACATACAAACTCTTTGCAGATGCTGTCCTTGGTGGGGTTGAACACAGGATTCCAACACTGCTCCATCACTTCTTTCTCGTTATCCATTTGTTCCTACCATGGCAACCACCGGTGAGATGACAAACCTGAACTTAGAGATATTGTTAACCCTCCCGCGTCCTCCTCTGCTTCCTCCTCTTCCCCCGGGACCACCACCACCTCATTCCGCAGACTATTCAAAGTCTGCTCCACCATATGGATGACAGTAATAATGATGCTGATGACAGCATCATCAGTGCTATCCATTTTAGTAGCCCTTTGTAGCCATTTTGAAAACGTGCAGAAGGGTGCAGATGTCCTTCATCTGTGTCCACTACACAAGTGTGAATTGTCCATACTGCGTTGGGCCAGGCTATGCAAAATATCATAATGCACCAGGTGTTGACGCTGCTGCCAGACACTGCAACATGCCCAGCGTTGAATTCCACGGTGTGATCAACCGGTTAACTGGTAGTCAGAAAGATCTCTTTACCAACTTAAGTGGAATGGTGGAAGTGAACACCCAAAGACAGTGGTTTCTGCAGCAGTGCATCCAAGCTGGAACAGTGGCAGAGGAATTGCTGTACCATCAGGTTGAGAATGCGAGCCATGCAAGGCTCGTGTGTAAGGTTGGCCCTGCATAGGGCCGCCACCAGGTTTGCACCGTTATTGCACACGGCCTTCCCTGCCTCCAGGTTGAGTGTAGACAGCCATTGCTTAAACTCGGCATGGGTAGCTGTCCACAACTGTTGATCTGTATGACAGAGATTGGGCCTACTTAAAGCTACATGGCTTCCTCACTCATTGCTTCAGTATTGTGTCCAGCTGTTAGTCTAGTTCAGTCTCCAGCTCATTCTTCTGAGAAATATTTTACCTAGACTGTTCCACTTCTCTATGGATTGTTGCTACAAAATTCTACTTCTACTTTCAAGAACTTCTGCTCCTTTTTATTTTTCTTGTTCGTGCTCTTCCAGCCACTGGATTCCTTCAGTGCTACACCAGTATCATAACACATCCACACAGAGGCTTACATCACAGTACTCCTACAGGTGGGTTTGCAGAGTAGACACAGTGGTCATTAGTGGTCAAAATGTAGAAGTATAACAGGAATCCTGATGAAGTGCTCAGAGGCCGGAGAAACATCATACTGCCCTGTATTCATGTGTTCTTTGGTCTGTTGAGCTACTGCTCTTTTCCTTCCCTGTCTAGATGCTGATTTTTCCTATTGTCTTTGTTCTCCCTTCTTGGTTTGCTCTTTTCCAGATGTTTTCCATTTTCCCATTTTGGTTTTCCCTATCACGTTCTGGGTGGGGCTTTATATATTATCCTTTCACTGCACTTCCTTGCTGGCTATACTTCAAGGTGAATGTGTGTTCAGAAGTTCCAGTCCTTTAGTGAATTACTTTGCTAGATTTACACTGCTTATATTCTTGCTGTGTGTCTTTTTGTCTACATTCCCAGCAACTTTTCCTTTTACCAATTTTAGGTTTCAGGGAGGTTATACTAGTTTCATTTATTTTTTACTTCTCCTTATTATTCCCTCTCTCCCCTTTTTTGAATGTTCTTCACATTTCTCCCAGAGGGTCGTCGTGTCCACCTGTATGTTTTCCTTTCCCCTTGTTGGCAGTGTGTAGCGGCCTCTTCTCTGGTTTCTCAGAAGGTATGAGAAACCCCTTGAAGGTCATTTAGGGAGTTCAATCCGAGGTGGTGTTCTTGAGTTGTGCAGTTAGGAATTGACTAGTCTGTACAGGGGTCAGTTGGGTGTAGGTGCGGATTCTCACTTTAGTAAGTCTTTCTTTCTCCTTTACCCTTGTGTGAGTGTATAACAACTGCAATCTCAACAAAACAGGTAGATGCGGATGAAGAACTGAGACAAAGTTCTTCAAAGACTGTAGAAGGTTAGAAGACAGGTAATCATCCAACAAACAACACTTGAGCGTTTACATTCCCAGGTAAGACTTATTCCAGGACCTCACCACTGATTAAAGAAGAGATAAGGTACCTTGGTTCATCAAAGGAAATCCGAGTGGAGTAATTTCAAGGTCAACACCAGGGAGATGATGGGAACCAAGCAGAGGGAGGAAAGGATCTGGAGACATATTCAGGAGAGACTAGATCAGGAATTCACATGAGATCTTAGATATTGATCTAAAAGGGCAGAAAGAGGTCAAGATTAGTGATGAGCGAATATAACTCTGTACTCGAGATCTCCAAAGCAAGCTCGGGTGTCCATCTGTTAGCCAGCATAAGTACATGTGGGGGTTGCCTGGTTGCTGGGGAATCCCCACATGTACTTATGCTGGCTAACAGATGTAAATCATTCAGCTGCGGCACTGAAAACTAAATCTCCGAGTACTTACAAATACTCGGAGGACACCCGAGCATGCTCGGGAAATCTCGAGTACCGAGTATATTCGCTCATCACTAGTCAAGATGTAAGATGTCAGAATGAAAAAAACATGAATGGTGTCTGTAGAAACATTGGCTTCACTGTTCTGATAGCATTGCATCTGTAAGGGAGAAGTTCTAATACAGTGATCAAGGGATGTCTTGACATCGAGCCATGGTCTGCCCACCGGGCCCCATACACCAGTCATAGCTGTAATGCCCTGATGGCGGCCCTGGCCATGGAAACACTATATAACCATGAGAGTAAACCTTAGCAATGTGGTGGCGCTGGTATGTAGGCAGGGAGGTTGTAGAAAACGGGGAGCAGTAACAGAGCAATGACAGTATTGAACTTATGGCGAAATCGGATCAACAGGATATCGTGAGAAGTTGCAGTTATGCTTTGGGCAGTTGGGAAAAGGAGTCTGCACTATCCACCATGAATCCCCGTGTATCAGACTGACCACCCACATAAGCCCCTGGATCATGATTTTCTGATGTACAGGCAAATGCTGCATGGGCTCAAATTGGCAAAAATCAAGGAATATAAAGGGATTTAATTAAAAACCAAAAATGACGGAAAGTCATGAGGAGCTGAAGAACGACGTCTGGCCCCGGCTCTGCTGCATCTGCCGATATAGAGACCGTCCTACATTCTTGGGCAATGTTCACATGGATGTTTTGAGGAGGTTTAAGTGGAAACACTTTACGAAATTGTCATTTTTGGGGAAAGTGTTTTTTTCTGGATCATTTATCAGCTTCTTGATCTGACACTGCTTATTTTGGAGCAGATTACATTGTGATTTACTTCAAATAGGTCATACACTCTTTTTTTCCATGAGGCATTTCTTTAAAAAACCTCTCCATGAATAAAAGCTCAAAACCTCTTTATTTGAACAGCAACATGGATTTCTCCTAGAAATGAATGGAGATTTTTATAGTGGATGCTTTCCTGAAACGGAAAGTACTTGCAAGCAGCATAATACAAAGAATAGCAGGTTTACCCAGAATCCTTTGCAGTAGGCGGAGCTATGCAAATCATCTCTTTCCACCCCTGTCTAATCCACAGCGCTTGGAATCGCCAAGCGTGCAATGCTGCGGATTAGTTTCTAAATTTACACAGCCAACCAATTCCTACCTGTGGACACGTGTTTCGGGCTTTAGGCCCTCATCAGCACAGGGCTGGAATTGGTTGGCTGGAGATTTTTAATCAGTTTTGTGGATTTTGGAGATGATCCGCTCTCCAAAACTCTGTGTGAACATAGCCTTAGGTGTAGTGGTCAATGTTGTCCTTGGCATCAGGGGAGGCCATACATCGCCTAATTGGTGCCTATGGGATATATCAAGCATTGGGATTTAACAAGGCCCCTGTGCGGCCATCATTGGGAAGTGTTGTCCTGGGTGCAGCCTAGAAGTGCTGGAATCTACGGGCACAGTGCAAAATAGACAGCAAAAGAAGGAATCATGAAAAAAGTTTAAAAAATAAAAAGTAAAAAATCAGAAGACACGAGAATGCCCCGATTCTCTGGTGATGACTGGTCGCCCTTTCTTGGTATCACTGTCACTGTAAATGTTCTTTCTTTTTTGCATTTACTGTTTATGTTTCCCAAAATGCTATCAGTGAAAAATGCAGCTCGTGAAGGAAGGACAAGCCCAGAAATGATTGTACTTCAGCGGCAAAACACAGAGGTATGTGAGAGGAATGTGGTGGAGCGAAAACATGCCTGCCCGTGGCGTAGTCAGAGAACTATCTCTGCCATTAAAGGTTACCTATGACTCCAAAACCTCCCCCATGTCATAAAAAGATCTATCACAGCGGTCTCGGCTCCTGGGCCCATCAGCAGTGTTGTGTCTCTCCTCAGCTCCTGGGCCCCAGAGCAGATTGTTGTGTCTATATTCAGTTCCTGGGCCCCTGAGTAGAGCTTTATTTTCTCAGCTCCTGGGCCCCTAAGAAGATTGTTGTGTCTCTATTCAGCTACTGAACCCTCTCAGAAGAGTGTTGTGCCTCTTCTCAGCTGCTGGGCTCCTCAGCAGAATATTGTGTCCCTTCGCAGCTCCTGGGCCCCTCAGCAGAGTGTTGTGTCTGTTCTCAGCTCCTGGGCCCCTAAGAAGATTGTTGTGTCTCTATTCAGCTACTGAACCCCTCAGAAGAGTGTTGTGCCTCTTCTCAGCTGCTGGGCTCCTCAGCAGAATATTGTGTCCCTTCGCAGCTCTTGGGCCCCTCAGCAGAGTGTTGTGTCTGTTCTCAGCTCTTGCGCCAATCAGTAATGTTGGGTCTCTTCTCAGCTTGTGGGCCCCTCAGCTGAGTGTTGTGTCTCTTCTCAGCTCCTGGGCCTCTCAGCCGAGTGTTGGGTCTCTTCTCAGCTTGTGGGCCCCTCAGCCGAGTGTTGTGTCTCTTCTCAGCTGCTGGGCCTCTCAGCAGTGTTGTGTCTCTTCTCAGCTCCTGGGCCTCTCAGCCGAGTGTTGGGTCTCTTCTCAGCTTGTGGGCCCCTCAGCCGAGTGTTGGGTCTCTTCTCAGCTCCTGGGCCTCTCAGCAGTGTTGTGTCTGTTCTCAGCTTGTGGGCCCCTCAGTCGAGTGTTGGGTCTCTTCTCAGCTCCTGGGCCTCTCAGCAGTGTTGTGTCTCTTCTCAGCTTGTGGGCCCCTCAACAGAGTGTTGGGTCTCTTCTCAGCTCCTGGGCCTCTCAGCAGTGTTGTTTCTCTTCTCAGCTTGTGGGCCCCTCAGCAGAGGGTTGTGTCTCTTCTCAGCTCCTGGGCCTCTCAGCAGAGAGTTCTCCTTCATCTCAGCTTGTGGGCCCCTCAGCAGTGTTGTGTCCACTCTCAGATCCTGGTCTCCTCAGCAAAGTGTTTTGTCTCTTTGTAATAGTATACAGGTACTGAGTATGTCACCACGGACCAGACAGACCAACAGTTGAGGGTTTTAATAACAGGAATCAGGTTCTCCTCGCAGGGAGGAAGCAGTGAAATATAACTAGCAATAAAACAGGGCAAAAATATGGGAGTTTAACAGTGTAGGATTTCTTGAGAAAAAGCACACTTATCAGTCTGATGAGGACTTGCTTGAAGGGTCGTCTTCTCCAACGTAGGCGCCGAGAAACAGCGGCACTTGTCGCCCCTCTGTTGTCCGTGGGCTGAGTAGTCTCTAGGATCCCGCTGCCTGGGAGTTAATGTGATATGCACAGGCTCTGAGTCTTTAGCTTTTACAGCACAGCCTATCCCGGGAAAACGATGGTCAGTCTATTATTAAGTCTCTCAGCAGGAATCAAGGGCTCTGCACTGATACCGTGGGTACCAGGGGTCACAGTCTCTGCACTGATACCGTGGGTACCAGGGGGTCACAGTCTCTGCTCGGGCCAATGTCTCTGCATGGGTCTCAAAGCGCCCCTCTCCAGTCACAGCAGAGTCCGCTTTTATGTACTCACAAGATGCAGTCTTTCTGGGCAATCTCCCTGCATTCGTCCTCTGACCGGGAGCTCTCTCTCTCTCCCGGAGAGCGCAGCTGCGCCCTGCTCTGACCGCTGCTCAGACCTTTACGCGCGCATCTTTCCCGCTCTCTGCCCGGCTTCCTTCCTGTCTCAGTCTCTCAGTCTGCCCCCTGGGGAACCTGTAGCACAGCTCAATAGTTCCAGGCACAGAGCCGAGAAGGTAACCGCCCCCGGAATCTTCTTGTGCTTCACCGCCTTACATCTTCTCAGCTTTGGGGCCCCTCATCAGATTGCTGTATCTCTTGCCAGATATTGGGCCCCTATCAGTAGAGAGTTGTGTCTTTTCTGCATTGCCATTTTTCAGTATGACATAGTTCTGATCTCACAAAACAATGAATTCTGTATAGTGATGAGCGAGTATACTCGTTGCTCGGGTTCTCCCGAGCACGCTCGGATGGTCTCCGAGTATTTGTAACTGCTCGGAGATTTAGTTTTTGTTGATGCAGTTGCACGATTTATGGCTGCTAGCCAGCCCGAGTACATGTGAGGGTTGCCTGGTTGCTAGGGAATCCCCACATGTATTCAAGCTATCTGCTGTAAATCATGCAGCTAAGGTGAGGAAAACTAAATCTCCGAGCACTTACAAATACTCGGAAACCACCCGAGCGTGCTCAGGAAAACCTGAGCAAAGAGTATACTCGCTCATCACTAATTCTGTACGCTAGGAGTGACAAAGGAGTGACAGAGTAGTGACAGGGGCAGTGTCAGGGCAGTGACAAGCGTGACAGATTAGTGATGGAGCAGTCACAGAAGAGTGACAAAGGAGTCACAGAGGAGTGACGGTGCATTCACAGAGGAGTGAAAAAGAAGGCACAGAAGAGTGACAAAGGAGTCACAGAGAAGTGACGGTGCATTCACAGAGGAGTGAAAAAGAAGGCACAGAAGAGTGACAAAGGAGTCACAGAGAAGTGATGGTGCAGTCACAGAGGAGTGAAAAAGGAGGCACAGAAGAGTGAAAAAGGAGGCACAGAGGAGTGATGGTGCAGTCATAGAGGAGTGACAAAGGAGGCACAGAAGAGTGACAAAGGAGTCACAGAGGAGTGACAGTGCAGTCACAGAGGAGTGAAAAAGGAGTCACAGAAGAGTGACAAAGGAGGCACAGAGGAGTGATGGTGCAGTCATAGAGGAGTGACAAAGGAGGCACAGAGGAGTAACAAAGGAGTCACAGAGGAGTGATGGAGCAGTCACAGAAGAGTGACAAAAGAGGCACAGAGTAGTGACAAAGGAGGCACAGAGGAGTGATGGAGAAGTCACAGGAGTGATGGAGCAGTCAAAAAGAAGTGACAAAGGGGGCACAGAAGAGTGACAGAGCAGTCACAGAGGTGTGACAAAGGAGGTACAGAGGAGTGATGTAGCAGTCACAAAGCAGTGACAAAGGAGGCACAGAGGAATGACGGAGCAGTCATAAAGCAGTGACCCAGGAGGCACAGAGGTGTGATTGAGCAATCACAAATGAGTGACAGGTGTGAAAGAGCAGACATAGATGAAGAACGAAAGAGTAATGGAAAAGTTGACAAAGCAGTGACACAGAAGTGACATAGGAATGGCAGAGGAATCATGAAGAAGTGACAGAGCAGTGGTGGAGCAGTGATGGAGCATTGAAGGACAAGTGACAGAGGAGTGACGGAGTGGTAACTAAAGAGTGATAGAGCAGCAGAGATAGAGGAGTGATGAATGGTTACTTAATGACTACCAGAAGCAAGTTAGTGGAAACATACCCCGGTCTAAAGAAAGACTATGCTCAAAAACACCCTGAAGTGTTAAGTCAATCAAGACATGCCAGTCTAGTTGCCATGATACTGTCAGAGAGTGTGGCCTGAATGCTTAGTGCTATGAACTGAGTCAGTGGAAGGATGTGACGCTAGTCACTTCTCACGGCCAAGCCGTGAGTCAGAGTGGTCAAGAAGTTCAAGGTCAGAAGCCAGGAGGGCACGTCATAAACAGAAGGGAGAGACAAAAGCGTAGTCAGGTCACGTTCCGAGGTCAGAGCACTGGTAGGATAACGGATCAGAGCTGAAGGGGTTAACAGGTGGATGGTCAGAACGAAGTCCAAGGTCAGGCAACAGATCAATCATATAGAACTCAAGGCACAGAGAGCACAAACCTCACCGGCTGGATGTACGTCTGGCAATGTTCTGAGAGACACAGCTCAGTTAAGAAGCATGGCCATTAACTGGAATAATGAACACATGGAGACAGCCGACAACACAGTCTCAGATTGGATGGTCGAGCTGTCAATCAAAACACTGACAGCTTCAGCACACCCCTATACCAGATTGGACGGCCGCGCTGTCAGTACCTGCATTACAGACACCCTGTGGGGTGGTACCGTGACAAAGGGTCTGTGATCCGAGACAATGACTTTCTTGTTACTCAGCAACTGCCAAGTCCGGTATCTGCCAGTGGTGTAACTGCCAAGTTCTGTGTTTATACCACTCACATGGACCGGACACAGATATATTAATTTACACATACATACATGTATACGCACACACAGGACACCTGTAATCATACACATGGAACTCATACATATACACACCTGTCATCGAAAACATTAAAATCTGTACCACCCTCCTCTCTCACACAGAATGTCTCAAGGAGAAAGGGCTGGCAATCTAAGCGCCTCCTTGATGTAGAACCGCATCTTTCACATAGGGAAGTGAGGAAATTACATATGGAAGGGAAGTGACAAAACTAATTAAAATCCCCTTTGAGGCTGAAACTGCCTGTGGTGACTATATACCGTATTTTCTGGTGTATAAGATGACTGGGCGTATAAGACGACCCCCAACTTTTCCATATAAAATATGGAATTTGGGATATGCCCGCCGTATAAGACGGGGGTCATCTCATACGCCCAGTCATCTTATACGGCGTGTGCGGTGCGTATGGTTCCCAGGGTCTGGAGGAGAGGAGACTCTCCTTCAGACCCTGGGATCCATATTCATGTAAAAAATAAAGAATAAAAAATATGGATATACTCACCCCTCCGACAGACCCTGGCTCTCAGCGGTGCAAGCGTCTGCCTCCGTTCCTAAGAATGCAGTGAATGAAGGACATTCGATGATGTCGCGGTCAGGTGACCGCTCATGTGACCGTGACATCATCGAAGGTCCTTCACTCACTGCATTCTTAGGAACGGAGGCAGACGCTAGCACCGCTGAGAGCCAGGGTCTGTCGGAGGGGTGAGTATATCCATATTTTTTATTTTTAATCTTTATTTTTTACATGAATATGGATCCCAGGGCCTGAAGGAGAGTCTCCTCTCCTTCAGACCCTGGAAACCATCCAGGATCGCTCCATGCACCCGTACCCGGCATATAAGACGACCCCCGACTTTTGGGACAATTTTTAGGGGTTAAAAAGTCTTCTTATACGCCGGAAAATACGGTAATTAAGGCAGGACATCTAGTGTGGGTACAGCCACCCAGACTAGGATTTGTAGATTTAAGAGGCAGAGAAGTAGGAAATCTAACACCTTTAAAAGTAACTCTTGTTCCCCTCAGAGGAAAGTCTGCAACTAGTCGGTTTGGTGTCAATAGGAAGTTATGAATATTGGAGTTTGTACAGAGGAGTAGCTAGAGCTTTTGCCGCCCGGGGCTGTTCCCGAGTTTGGCGCCCCCCCTCCCCCCCGCTCAATACACACAAAGGTTACCAAAAATGGTTTTCCTGTTTTGTAGAACTTAAACTGGGCCTAATGGTGTCACCCCCACATGCCACACCTGTGACTTAATACCACCACACCATGACCAGGCCACATAGTGACCGAATAATACTACATACAAGGGACAAATACCACAACACCATTTCCAGACCACATATTACCACCACATAGTGACTGAATACTACAATACCGATCAGTAATAAAAAAAAAACCACAATACTATCACCATAAGTGGCAGTATTCACAGGAGATCTGTACTTAGTATGCAGTGTCTGTGTAGAGGTAATACAGAGATCACTGGTGACATTATACACAGGACCTCTATATAGTATACAGTGTATAGTGTCAGTGTATAGGTAACACTGACTCACCAGTGACGTCTCTAGGTGAAGTCCTTCATCTTTCATCCAGCACAGACCGCCATCATTCCTTCCAGCCAGGACTCGTTTCTGCAGGAAATAACACAGTTATCTCGAGCTCCGCTTGCAGAACACATTCCTTAATTTTTCACAACTTCTACATTACACCACATGAAGATAAAAAGGCGATATAGTGTCACTCTGCACAGTAACAGGACCGCCCCCCCATTTAAAACAGTATACTCAAAAAATAAAATAAATACATCACTGCAGTAATAATATCCCTTAATTATCCCCTATGGTAACACTATTCCCCACCCTGGCCCCGTTTATCTCATTCCTGGCTCCAGCCATATGTTCTCACATCCTGCCCTCATGAGTATCCATTCTACCCCATATGATCTCCCCATCCTGCCCCACCAGCCTCCATCGTATCCGTCCTGCCCCATGATCCAATCCTGCCCCGTGTCTCCAATCATGCCCCGTATCTACATTCTGCCCATGCCTCAAGTCCTGCCCCCAGTGTGTCCAGCATATTACCCCCATGTTGTCCAGCAATCTGCCCCAGTGTGTCCAGCATATTACCCCCATGTTGTCCAGCAATCTGCCCCAGTGTGTCCAGCATATTACCCCCAGTGTGTCCAGCAATCTGCCCCAGTATGTCCAGCACTGCCCCCAGTGTGTCCAGCAATCTGCCCCAGTGTCCAGCCTTTCCCCAGTGTGTCCAGCAGTCTGCCCCAGTGTGTCCAGCATATTACCCCCAGTGTCCAGCATTGCCCCAGTGTGTCCAGCATATTACCCCCAGTGTGTCCAGCAATCTGCCCCAGTGTCCAGCATTGTCCCAGTGTGTCCAGAAGTCTGCCCCAGGGTCTCCAGCATTGCCTCAATGTGTCCAGAAATCTGCCCCAGGGTCTCCAGTATTGCCCCAGTGTGTCCAGCATTCTGCCCCATGGTCTCCAGTATTGCCCCGGTGTGTCCAACATTCTGCTCCATGGTCTCCAGTATTGCCCCAGTGTGTCCAGCAATCTGCCCCATGGTCTCCAGTATTGCCCCAGTGTGTCCAGCAATCTGCCCCATGGTCTCCAGTATTGCCCCAGTGTGTCCAGCATTGCCCCATAGTCTCCTGTATTGCCCCAGTGTGTCCAGCATTCTGCCCCATGGTCTCCAGTATTGCCCAGTGTGTCCAGCAATCTGCCCCATGGTCTCCAGTATTGCCTCAGTGTGTCCAGCAATCTGCCCCATGGTCTCCAGTATTGCCTCAGTGTGTCCAGCAATCTGCCCCATGGTCTCCTGTATTGCCCCAGTGTGTCCAGCATTCTGCCCCATGGTCTCCTGTATTGCCCCAGTGTGTCCAGCAATCTGCCCCATGGTCTCCAGTATTGCCCCAGTGTGTCCAGCAATCTGCCCCATGGTCTCCAGTATTGCCCCAGTGTGTCCAGCATTCTGCCCCATGGTCTCCAGTATTGCCCCAGTGTGTCCAGCAATCTGCCCCATGGTCTCCAGTATTGCCCCAGTGTGTCCAGCATTGCCCCATAGTCTCCTGTATTGCCCCAGTGTGTCCAGCATTCTGCCCCATGGTCTCCAGTATTGCCCCAGTGTGTCCAGCATTCTGCCCCATGGTCTCCAGTATTGCCCCAGTGTGTCCAGCAATCTGCCCCATGGTCTCCAGTATTGCCCCAGTGTGTCCAGCATTCTGCCCCATGGTCTCCTGTATTGCCCCAGTGTGTCCAGCATTCTGCCCCATGGTCTCCTGTATTGCCCCAGTGTGTCCAGCAATCTGCCCCATGGTCTCCAGTATTGCCCCAGTGTGTCCAGCAATCTGCCCCATGGTCTCCAGTACTGCCCCAGTGTGTCCAGCAATCTGCCCCATGGTCTCCAGTATTGCCCCAGTGTGTCCAGCATTGCCCCATAGTCTCCTGTATTGCCCCAGTGTGTCCAGCATTCTGCCCCATGGTCTCCATTGCCCCAGTGTGTCCAGCAATCTGCCCCATGGTCTCCAGTATTGCCCCAGTGTGTCCAGCATTGCCCCATAGTCTCCTGTATTGCCCCAGTGTGTCCAGCAATCTGCCCCATGGTCTCCAGTATTGCCCCAGTGTGTCCAGCAATCTGCCCCATAGTCTCATGTATTGCCCCAGTGTGTCCAGCAATCTGCCCCATGGTCTCCAGTATTGCCCCAGTGTGTCCAGCAATCTGCCCCATAGTCTCATGTATTGCCCCAGTGTGTCCAGCAATCTGCCCCATGGTCTCCAGTATTGCCCCAGTGTGTCCAGCATTCTGCCCCATGGTCTCCTGTATTGCCCCAGTGTGTCCAGCATTCTGCCCCATGGTCTCCTGTATTGCCCCAGTGTGTCCAGCAATCTGCCCCATGGTCTCCAGTATTGCCCCAGTGTGTCCAGCAATCTGCCCCATGGTCTCCAGTACTGCCCCAGTGTGTCCAGCAATCTGCCCCATGGTCTCCAGTATTGCCCCAGTGTGTCCAGCATTGCCCCATAGTCTCCTGTATTGCCCCAGTGTGTCCAGCATTCTGCCCCATGGTCTCCATTGCCCCAGTGTGTCCAGCAATCTGCCCCATGGTCTCCAGTATTGCCCCAGTGTGTCCAGCATTGCCCCATAGTCTCCTGTATTGCCCCAGTGTGTCCAGCATTCTGCCCCATGGTCTCCAGTATTGCCCCAGTGTGTCCAGCATTGCCCCATAGTCTCCTGTATTGCCCCAGTGTGTCCAGCAATCTGCCCCATGGTCTCCAGTATTGCCCCAGTGTGTCCAGCATTGCCCCATAGTCTCCTGTATTGCCCCAGTGTGTCCAGCAATCTGCCCCATGGTCTCCAGTATTGCCCCAGTGTGTCCAGCAATCTGCCCCATAGTCTCATGTATTGCCCCAGTGTGTCCAGCAATCTGCCCCATGGTCTCCAGTATTGCCCCAGTGTGTCCAGCAATCTGCCCCATAGTCTCATGTATTGCCCCAGTGTGTCCAGCAATCTGCCCCATGGTCTCATGTATTGCCCCAGTGTGTCCAGCAATCTGCCCCATGGTCTCCAGTATTGCCCCAGTGTGTCCAGCATTGCCCCAGCCCCCAGACAGTCAGACATAAAGAAAAAAAAAAAAAGTAAAATCTTCACCTCTCCCGTTCCTAGCGCAGGTCCGGTGCAGTCAGCGTCTCTCCGGCTCTGCGACGCTCAGGACAGAGAGGCAGAGCGGCGCGCACAGTGATGACGTCATCGCGCCCTCTGCTCTGAGACGTCGCAGAGTCAGAGGACGCTGAAGCCGCAGGAACCAGGAGAGGTGAGTATAGAGCGGGGGGCGGGGGCCCTGGTTGTGGCGGCGGACGGCGCCGCCCGAAGATTTAAAGGGGCGTCTTTTTTTTTTTTTTTCTTTTTCTTCTTCTCCTGCAGCGCCGGCCGCCCCCCGCATTGTGCCGCCCGGGGTGGACCGCCCCCCCCGCACCCCCCTTCCTACGCCACTGAGTTTGTATAGATTCGATATTGATCGGATATACCTTTTCAATTTCAGGACTAACAGGGGAAGAATATGAATATTTTTCAGAACTGTGATACATGCTTACAAGACCCAAATCGATAGTGGCTATCATGATCCAGACCAGGTTTTGAGTCCCGTTTTCCCTTTTTCCTGGTCTGGTGATGTCAAGAGTTAACCTTTCTCAGCCTCTGTCTGGGTTCATCTTGGCTATTTATCACCGCTGCTTCCTGCAGGTGATGTCAGTTATAGTTTTTGCCTAGTGCTGCTGTAGCGGACTCTGATTGATCCTGCTGCATTTGCTGTCTGAACCCGTCGCTGATTGGTCGAGGCGAATTCGTGGCAGACTGTGCCCGCTGCTGATTGGTCGAGGCAACCTTTATGACATCATCGTCGCCATGCTGTGCCCGTCGCTGATTGGTCGAGGCCGCCAGTCCTGGACGCGGGATTTCCAGGACAGACAGACAGACGGAAAAACCCTTAGACAATTATATATATAGAAAAGAGAAAACACAGTAGTGTGACAATAAAGGGCTTCACACAACCACTAACCATGAGTGGAGAAAAAGTTTTGGTGTTATCATTCATGTTCTCTGAGAAAAGGCCAAGAAAGCAAAAATTCTGCCGGGGTGTGTAAACTTTAGAGCACAACTGTATATATGTGCGTGTAAGACCTGAGGCCAACCAGCTGCATGATGTACCCATGCCATGGCACATAGAATTGATATATAAAATTATTTATTAGTAAATATTAAAAAAAATGAACAAAGCAAATGAAAATCAGTACAAGGTGCAAGATAGAAAGAAAGGCTGGAGCGCAAAGTATCAATGTCAGCGGAGAGGTCAACTCAAACTATCAGATTATACATATCTGGATATATGGATGCAAAGTGAGAGAGAAGAGATTCCATTAGGCCGGTGTGATCCCTGTCTACAGTCACCAATTAGAGGGGTTTGCATAATGATTGAAGTGCAAAGTGCCGCCATTAAATTACAATGCAAATGATCATCTCTGTGGCCGGACTCAGTGTCCGTTAGCTGATAAGTGGCAAACAGCCATCTCCAGGTGCCGCATATTCCACCACCGATCACTATGGCTGATAGCGGCCACCAGCCGCACACAGTGACATCACGCACCTGGCTGGTCTCAGGTGTGAAATAATCAAACAAGAAGCGTGTGCCCACTAAGGTAGGGCCACTATTAGGTATTTTTAGATTGTATGTATATATATATATGGTGTCCAGGAATCGGGGCTATTTCTGCCTAAAGAGTGATCTATAATTCTGTATACTGGTTGACTTCCTTTTAGCCATGTGTTGTTCATGTATTAGCCGGGACTGATGTGCTACCGCTGTGCAGGGGTCTTGAGCGGAGGCGCTTTGCCTGGAAGGGTTGAGCGCACCTTCTGGACACTGTCTGACAGCTTGATGATGGTCTGAATCAAGGCCGTATCTGGTTTGTCGGGGCAGGAGTAGGCACAGTAATATATGTCCATTCGGCCAAGAAAGGTCGTTATGCTTACTGAACGTTAATATTGTGCAAATTAAGTCATACCAGGTTATCTATGAAATTAAGGCGACAGAAAAGAGCAAAATAACTTTATATCGCAAGCGCTGTGTAATATAGCAGATGTAAGGATAGATGGCATGTTATAGCACTTTAATAGACATGCCACATTCAAAATGGCGCTAAAAAGAACCTGAGATATGCCACAACTAAAATGGCAATTATTGGGGCTACTGCGCGTGCGCCCGATCCTGGATGCCGTATACGAACATTTGATTGGCCTTGAATCAACCATGTGATTATGATGAAATCAGCAGCGCTTTGACATGTGCAGTAGGTAGTTTAGAACACCGATAGCATATACGATCCTCCATGAACAGCATGTCCCTCCAGCGGTAAGCACAAACGGACAAACAGACGGACAGTTATTATCTGAGTGTAATATTGTATGAACACTGTACACTAGTAGCACTTTTATGCAAATTGTATTTATAATATATGTGAGATTAATCAATTGGCTATGATTAGGGGATGATGGGGATGTCTATATATATATATATACGCTTTACGAAGTAACACTCACTGCTTGAGAAAGGCTCATTCAGAGCCGAAACGTCGCACGGAGATGTGGGTTCAATAAATCCTGCATATTATCTCAAAGAATATGGAGTGCTGCCTGTTTTTGTGATAGAGATTATATATATACTGTATATATATGAGACTTGTAGAGGTAGGCCTCATACACACCCTGGAAAAAGTAAGAGCAAGGGCACCCTTGTTTGGGTGGAAAAAAAAGAACATTTTAGTTGACTTTATGTCCTGCTGCTCTGATCCGGTGGTGTACAGAAGTCTGAGTCAACCCTTGTTCATTTTGATAAGAGTCAGCCTGTCAGCATTTTCAGTTGTCAGGCGAATGCGCCTATCGGTTATTATGCCCCCAGGGGCACTAAATACCTGCTGAGACAAAAAGCTAGCGGCAGGGCAGGCCAGGACCTCCAAGGCATAGAGAGCCAGTTCATGCCATGTGTCCAGTTAGGACATCCAATAGTTGTAAGGCACTAAGGAATCACAGAGGATGCTGGTACGGTCGGCTAGGTACTCCTTCACCATGTTCCAAAACTTCTCCCTCCTTGTCAGATTACCTCACACATCAGGGCCTGGGCACTTGGAGGGTCTAATGAAATTGTCCCAGACATTTGATAGTGTTCCCTTCCTTTATAGGAGGTGGTATGTTTCTCCCTGATCTCTCCTCTTTGGTTGTCCAAAGAACTCTGACCTCTGCCATAAGCATTGTCAGATGTGAATATTTTGACTAATTGTTCAACTAGGGCCTCCTGGTATTGCACCATTTTACTGGGCCTCTCTGCTGCAGGAAGGATAAATAGAAATGTCTCCTTGTAGCGTGCGTCGAGAAGGGTGAACAATCAGTAATCAGTGTTGTCCAAAATGCGTATAATACGAGGGTCACAGGAAAGTCAGCAGTACAGAAAGTTAGCCATGTGTGTCAGACTCCCAACAGGGACTTACCTGTCCCCACAAGGATGACTCTCCATCTCTTCATCCTCTGCGGCCATCCACACTGAACGGACAAGAAGCTGGTGTTGGTAGTACCCTCTGTAGAGCAGACAACCACCTCCTGTTTCTCCTCATTATCACACGATCAGCGATGAGATGACATGATTCAGGGCTGCGTAGCATCACCCTGTCTGCTTTCTTCCTCCACCGGGTCCACATGCAAAGATTCCTCTTTAATTGGGCGCAATGAGTGATTGAGTAGACCAGAAGCGGGATGGTTACACTGATTATATGGCGTTATCGCGACTCATCATCTTGGTTGACTCCTCAAAGTTTTGGAGAACTACACACGTCAGATATCCATGCCCACTCGTCGGTTCTTGTGTGTGAAAGCTGACTGTAATGTTGACAAGCATGTTGGAGCTGGTATTCAACTACTGCCCTCTACTGCTCACAAAGCCTTGCCAACATATGTAATGCTGAGTTCTAGTGCGTGGTCAGGTTGCAACCCAGTCGGTGAGGTGGAACTTGCAAGCACTGCTAGACCGGCGGCAGCTGTTGGTGACTTGGGTAAATGGGCCAACACATGGCATACCTTCATGAGAAGTATCACGCTACACGGGAGTGAACTATAGCGCTACACAGGAGTGAGACTGAGGGAATGGTGAACCCGAGAGTGGACCCTCTGGGTCACAGCCCCAGAGCCCCCAAGGATGACCAAACCTGATGATGCACCCCCTATACAGGGAGTGTTAGGAGCAGGCCCAAGGAGCATGGAACCGCAACTGCCGGAGCCAAAGGGACGACTGGGTAAAGCTGGCAAACAGGAACGCTGAAGGTTAGAGAATGACGAGGCGGTGAGCTGAAAAGGAAACAAAAGTATTAAGTGATGGCAATACTGAGAATATGGAGGCACAGGAGGACAAAAGAAACCAGGAGAAGACGGAACAAGCACAGAAGGAAGGAGCACTTAGAACCAGAAACTGAGAGGGCCTGAGAACGATGCTAGATAGGCTACAAAGCACAATCGCACAATCACAAGCGCCAAGCAGAAATACCCGGTGGGCGCCGCCATATTGGAGGCGGGACCACCGGGTCACGACCTCCCAGAAAGCCGAGCGGTGGAGGAGACGCTATGGCGCATGCGCGGACCACCGACGCGCCGGGAACCAGAGAAGCCGGGCAAAGAAAGACGAGGAGGGACGTCGGGAGCGCGCCGGCCGGACAGGTAAGTATCATTGATCGTGACAAGCTCTAAATCTAGGTAGGTTTTCTGAAAGCGTTGAACCACTAAGTTGAGCATATGGGTCATGCATGGTAAGTGTGGCAGCTGATTGTGGACCCTGGCGTTTGGCCCACCTAGTTGGGTGCTTTGATGATATGTGCCTGAGCATGCCGGTGGTGGTCAGGAATGGACTAATCTTGTTGTGGCACAGGTCGCATATAACCATTACTTTATCATCTGCACTTTCTTTAAAAAAAAAAGCGCCAAACACCTAACCCTTGGCCTGGTAACTTGCTGCATGTGGGTGCTCTGGAGAACAGTTGCCATCTTCTCCCTCTGACCTCCCGACAGCCTCCTTCTGCCTGTTGAGGTGCGGCGGATCCCTCCGTCTCTGCGCTGCTGGCCTCGCTTTGTATGGCACCTTCTCAGGTTTGGCCACTTACATCATTGTTCACCACTTTGTCTTCTGCATCTGCACTTTGATCTTCTTGACTTGTGGACTTAAAAACATCACTTGTTGGCAACTGTGTCTCATCATCATCTATCTCTACTAATTGCTGTTCCCCACTGTCATTTTCTACTGACCGTGGGAGACATGAACTCGTGACCACTCAATAAAAGAACCCATGCGGCAGGGGAGCGAGTATTCATCAGCTCTTACCATGTCCATGTCTTAATGAGTAGTCACTGACCTTAAAAACCTTTGGGATGTCCGAATGACTATACGTATGCGATAGTAGGGAGCTCACCACCCCTCAGCATAGGTTGCTGCACTGTCACTTTATATAAACGTGTAGTTTAGTATAGGGGTTATTTGGCCTCTGGAATTATGTGACACCATTTTTTACTGGAGGACCTGTAGCCGTATTCAAATAGCTCTGTTTTGACAACTGTTCTGTGATATTTGTGATCGATTGTCTGTTATTATTTATTATTTGTTATTAAAATTACATCTTTTTAATTATTCTGCGATTCATGGTGGTTGATCGGCTGCAGCTTCTTGAACTACAATCTCACTCTAGGCCTGTAATTCACTGCTATCCCTTCTACAGCAGCTATCCCTTCTACAGCAGCTATCCCTTCTACAGCAGCTATCCCTTCTACAGAAGCTATCCCTACACTACAGCAGCTATCCCTACACTACAGCAGCTATCCCTACACTACAGCAGCTATCCCTTCTACAGAAGCTATCCCTACACTACAGCAGCTATCCCTACACTACAGCAGCTATCCCTACACTACAGCAGCTATCCCTTCTACAGCAGCTATCCCTACACTACAGCAGCTATCCCTACACTACAGCAGCTATCCCTACACTACAGCAGCTATCTCTACACTACAGCAGCTATCCCTACACTACAGCAGCTATCCCTACACTACAGCAGCTATCCCTACACTACAGCAGCTATCTCTACACTACAGCAGCTATCCCCTCTACAGCAGCTATCCCTACACTACAGCAGCTATCCCTACACTACAGCAGCTATCCCTACACTACAGCAGCTATCCCTACACTACAGCAGCTATCCCTACACTACAGCAGCTATCTCTACACTAGTAGCTATCCCTACACTACAGCAGCTATCCCTACACTACAACAGCTATCCCTACACTACAGCAGCTATCCCTACACTACAGCAGCTATCTCTACACTAGTGCAGCTATCCCTACACTACAGCAGCTATCCCTACACTTCAGCAGCTATCCCTACACTACAGCAGCTATCCCTACACTACAGCAGCTATCCCTACACTACAGCAGCTATCCCTACACTACAGCAGCTATTCCCTCTACAGCAGCTATCCCTACACTACAGCAGCTATCCCTACACTACAGCAGCTATCCCTACACTACAGCAGCTATCCCTACACTACAGCAGCTATCCCTACACTACAGCAGCTATCCCTACACTACAGCAGCTATCCCTACACTACAGCAGCTATCCCTTCTACAGCAGCTATCCCTACACTACAGCAGCTATCCCTACACTACAGCAGCTATCCCTACACTACAGCAGCTATCCCTACACTACAGCAGCTATCCCTACACTACAGCAGCTATCCCTACACTACAGCAGCTATCCCTACACTACAGCAGCTATCCCTCCTACAGCAGCTATCCCTCCTACAGCAACTATCCCTACACTACAGCAGCTATCCCTACACTACAGCAGCTATCCCTACACTACAGCAGCTATCCCTCCTACAGCAGCTATCCCTCCTACAGCAACTATCCCTCCTACAGCAACTATCCCTCCTACAGCAGCTATCCCTACACTACAGCAGCTATCCCTACACTACATCAGCTATCCCTACACTACAGCAGCTATCCCTTCTACAGCAGCTATCCCTTCTACAGCAGCTATCCCTACACTACAGCAGCTATCCCTACACTACAGCAGCTATCCCTCCTACAGCAGCTATCCCTCCTAAAGCAACTATCCCTCCTACAGCAACTATCCCTCCTACAGCAGCTATCCCTCCTACAGCAGCTATCCCTTCTACAGCAGCTATCCCTTCTACAGCAGCTATCCCTACACTACAGCAGCTATCCCTACACTACAGCAGCTATCCCTACACTACAGCAGCTATCTCTACACTACAGCAGCTATCCCCTCTACAGCAGCTATCCCCTCTACAGCAGCTATCCCTTCTACAGCAGCTATCCCTCCTACAGCAGCTATCCCCTCTACAGCAGCTATCCCCTCTACAGCAGCTATCCCCTCTACAGCAGCTATCCCTTCTACAGCAGCTATCTCTACACTACAGCAGCTATCCCCTCTACAGCAGCTATCCCCTCTACAGAAGCTATCCCTTCTACAGCAGCTATCCCTTCTACAGCAGCTATCCCTTCTACAGCAGCTATCCCTACACTACAGCAGCTATCCCTTCTACAGCAGCTATCCCTTCTACAGCAGCTATCCCTACACTACAGTGAACAGCAGAATTTACATTAAATAGAACAGATGGAGCCTGAAAAACACTACTTGGTTATAGGTTTCAGCAGGAAAGACTGTAAGACAAAATACCGGATTATTCGGACTACAAGATGCACTTTTTTCCTCCAGAAATGTGGAGGAAAATGGAAGGGGGGTGCATGTTATAGTCCGGATGTACCGGCTCTGCCTGTGTTGGGGAGGTGGGGCAGCGGGTCACAGAGACAGAGGTGCGGCTAAGGCTTGGTTCACATTGCGTTCAGGGGCAACGTTAAACAGAGTACGTTACACCGCGGCATAACGCGGTGTAACGTACTCCGTTAACGCCACCATTGAATGCAATGTCGGACGCATCACCCAGCGCACGCCCATTCTGGGCGTGCGCCAGTGATGCGCTGTCATTGAGTGACGGACCCGAGATGCTGGCTGCAGCGTTTCCGGGTCCGTCACTGCTAGCTCAGATAGAGCTAGCAGAAGCTCCATCTGCGCTAGCGTGATGTAGCGCAGGCACTTGCGCTAGCAGCAGCCTGTTAGCATATGTGCTGAATGGGCTGCTGCTAACGCAATGTGACCCTAGCCTAACTCCTGTGCCCACTGCTAAAGAGAAAATAATATTCGCTGCACTCCACGCCCACGGGTGTGGAGAGCAGTGAATATTAATTTCTCTTTAATAATAGTATCTTGGCATGATTTCCCCCCAAACCCGAACCTGGTATGCATGGCCTTTATCTTGCCCTAGTATACATGGCTGTTGTGAATTCTGTTGTCGAACTCCCTCCTGTGGTCATGAATGGTACTTCGGTGAGTTCTGTCCATGGACTCCCTCTGGTGGCTGTGAGTGGAGCTGCTGCTTCTGAGGTTCCTTACACAGGTGACATGGTTTATCCTTTGGTTGGCTGCTCTATTTAACTCCTCTCAGATCGTTACTCCATGCCAGCTGTCAATATTTTTGCATTTGTTCAGTTCGCTCCTGGATCTCTCTGGTGACCAGCCTTCTCCTGCAGAAGCTAAGTTCCTGATAGTCATTATTTGTTCACTGTTTTCTTGTCCAGCTGGTTATCATGATTTTGTCTTGCTAGCTGGAAGCTCTGGGATGCAGAGTGGCATCTCCGCACCGTTAGTCGGTGCGGAGGTCTTTTTGCACACTCTGCGTGGTCTTTTGTAGTTTTTTGTGCTGATCGCAAAGCTACCTTTCCTATCCTCTGTCTATTTAGTAAGTCTAGTGAGAGATCAACGTGTGCACAACTCTAGAATGGTGCATGGGTAGGTTCCCAAACCATAGAATAACTAGTAACAAAACCCAGCACTCAACTTGTTGTGAAGAGGAAAATTAGATACTTTATTATATCCCAACGTACACTTCAAACGTTTCGGTCACACATGTGACCTTCGTCAGTGACTGTAAAGTATACATCAAAATGATACATCACGATAGGGTGCAAAAACAATCATGAACAAGAATAAAACAATAAATAAGGTATATACAACATAAACATGGACAATCGTACATGTATATGGCCTAAGAAAAACAATTATCATATATGCGAAATATCTGTGGTAATTGAGAGCTATAGAACTATACTGGCACAGTGAGTGACGGTGAAGATATAGAAAAGTACATACCAGAATTTGGGATGTTAACTAGATAATGAAGGCTATATATAGCCTAGGAGAGAGTAAAAACATGGAAAAAACTCAGGTTAACCCCAGTGAGGTGAGGAATCAAAGTGAGTGGGAAACTATAGGTTAATACATACCAAAGATAGGAATAGTCTGTGGATATTATAGGCAAACAAGCGCTGTCTACGATGGAGATAGAGATATGGCGAAAAACACTAGTTAGCCATGGTGTAGAAAAATGGTGTAGAAAATAAACACACTACGGTGGGAGGCAGATAGTCTGGGCCTACCAATGTTTGTCCAGAATGCAGCGTCAATAAGGATGAGAGCCGCTATATGAAATCTATGGAGAGTGGGGGGAAAAAAAGGGTCAGGGATTCTATATCATGGTCAGAGCTAGGGGTAGCGATGTACAGATACAATACCTTGTACAGAATCAGATCCGCGGTGTCCACCGCTGCAATGGTAAAGGGGAATATTAGGCCTAGGGCATTTAAGCCCGGAGGGCGGGATAACCACCGGAAGTGCGGCGGTAGATGTGACGCGCTATAGAGAGTGGAGCCGACTGCATGTAAAAAGTCCGAAAGGCGGGCAGACAGAGGCCGGATATGATGAACCGGAAGTGGGGCACCGGACGTCATATGGGCAGATAGAATCGCCATGTTAGATGAGGCTGTGACCTACATGAACCGGAAGTAGCGAGCCGGAAGTGGGGCACCGGCCGCTATCATGGAGTGTACTGTCGCCATTTTGAATGGGGCAGAGCTGCATGTTATACAAGTGTACTGGACAGGCAGGCTACGAACAACGGAGAGTGGGGCCCAGAACACGTACTATTGGATGAGGCAGAATCGCCCAATATCAGATGATATACAAGTGTGTATGGAACCCTATATAGGAGCGCTATGACTGACAAGGAGAAGGAAAGAGAAAAAAATTGAAAAAAATAGATGAATGCATGACAGTTCGTTACACATAAATAGCAATATACTATTGTACCAAAGAAGTTTTACTTATATAGACACGTGGCTATGGGTGACCAAAGAGAAAAAAGGAAAAAGAGAGTGGAGGATGATGAGGGAGGGCGTGCCTTATTCGGAGCACAGTGATGGCAAGTAGATGGGACGGTGCTCGTGATCCGTGGTGCCAACAAGTCAATATAAACGACTCTAAAAAGATAGAAAAAAAGCAAATTAGTAATCAAATACAGCAATAACGATTAAACAAATGCCAAAAGCTCATAGTCACGATTAAGGCCTTTAGGAGATAACGTCTCCAAAGTGTGAATCCAGAATGCCTCTTTTTTATGTAGTGAAGCGACTCTGTCCCCACCTCTTCTAGGTGGTGGTACGCTATCGATGACCTGAAATCGTAACTGAGAAATGGAATGGCCCATTGTGTGAAAATGGTGTGGAATTGGCAGTAATAGATTCCTGCACCGTATTGTCGATTTGTGTTTTGAAATCCTGTCTCTTACTGACTGTGTTGTCTCACCCACATATAATAATCCACATGGGCACTTGATAAGGTATACCACGGAAGATGACTCGCATGTAAAGAAGTGATTAATTTTAAAAGTTTTACCTGATCTGGGATGTTGAAACGTGTTACCTTTAAGTACGTTGTGGCACTGTGCGCAATGGAGACATGGATACGTGCCAGTTCTAGGACGTGATAAAAATGTCTGTCTCCTCTGGTTCCCTGTCCCAATGTCGGCTCTAACTAAACTGTCCCTCAAATTTGGTGGCCGCCTATAGCATGGTAGGAACGGTGTCCTGAATTCAGGAATGTCCGGATGTGCAGTAGACAGAAGGTGCCAGTGTCGTCTTATAGCCTTATGGAGGATGGAAGAGAAGGGATGATATGAATGTACAAAGGGGATACGTTTGTCCTGATCTCTGGCTGGGGACCTAGGTGGAGGGTCCCGGGATTGGGCGAGGACTGTGGGTGGATACCCTCTTTCTAGGAATTTCGTGGTCATTTTCTTGAGTCGATCATCACATAGGTTTTTATCTGGGACTATACGTCTGACTCGTTGAAACTGTGAGATTGGTATTGAGCGTTTAGTTGCTGGTGGATGAAAGCTGCAATAATGGAGTAAGCTGTTTCTATCTGTGGGTTTAGAGAAGAGGTCTGTTGTCAGAACGCCTGTCGGATCCTTGATTACCATAGTGTCCAAAAAGTTAATGCAATGTAAATCATGGCTAATAGTAAACTTAATACCTGGCCAGGCTCCATTTAGGAATTGAAAGAATTCCTGCAAGGACTCCAATGTGCCACCCCAAATGCAGAAAATATCATCTATGAAGCGTTTCCATAGGGAGACGTTTTGAATGAACAGAGGATGTTCATAAATGATTGAATTCTCAAACTCCGCCATATATGTGTTAGCATACGGGGGTGCCACATTGGAGCCCATTGCGGTACCCCGCTTCTGGAGATAGAAGGTATCCTGAAAAAGGAAAAAATTGTTATATAAAACGATAGTCAACAGTTCGACACATAAATCAATCTGATCTTTCGTGAGGCCCGCCTTAGTCAAGGAGTGGTGTACCGCATTAATGCCATCGAGGTGAGGAATAGACGTGTAGAGGTCTTTGACGTCTAACGTGACTAAAAGGGTGTCTGTTGGTACCCTATGTAACTCCCTAATACACTGCAGGAACTCCCCTGTGTCCAAAATAAAGGAGGGGGATGTCTGTGTGATAGGGGTTAGAAGTTTCTCGAGATATATTGAGAGCGGAGACAAGATTGAGTCCGTGGAGGCCACAATGGGTCTACCAGGTGGGTTAGAGAGGTCCTTATGTATTTTAGGTAGGGTATAAACCACCGGTGTAATAGGATTACTTTTCCTTATTGGGGCAAAATAGAGGCTGTAATAACTAAATATTCTAATTTAAGTATAATTGATACCAAAACTTGTGATTTCCTTAGGAAAAGTAATCCTATTACACCGGTGTTTTATACCCTACCTAAAATACATAAGGACCTCTCTAACCCACCTGGTAGACCCATTGTGGCCTCCACGGACTCAATCTTGTCTCCGCTCTCAATATATCTCGAGAAACTTCTAACCCCTATCACACAGACATCCCCCTCCTTTATTTTGGACACAGGGGAGTTCCTGCAGTGTATTAGGGAGTTACATAGGGTACCAACAGACACCCTTTTAGTCACGTTAGACGTCAAAGACCTCTACACGTCTATTCCTCACCTCGATGGCATTAATGCGGTACACCACTCCTTGACTAAGGCGGGCCTCACGAAAGATCAGATTGATTTATGTGTCGAACTGTTGACTATCGTTTTATATAACAATTTTTTCCTTTTTCAGGATACCTTCTATCTCCAGAAGCTGGGTACCGCAATGGGCTCCAATGTGGCACCCCCGTATGCTAACACATATATGGCGGAGTTTGAGAATTCAATCATTTATGAACATCCTCTGTTCATTCAAAACGTCTCTCTATGGAAACGCTTCATAGATGATATTTTCTGCATTTGGGGTGGCACATTGGAGTCCTTGCAGGAATTCTTTCAATTCCTAAATGGAGCCTGGCCAGGTATTAAGTTTACTATTAGCCATGATTTACATTGCATTAACTTTTTGGACACTATGGTAATCAAGGATCCGACAGGCGTTCTGACAACAGACCTCTTCTCTAAACCCACAGATAGAAACAGCTTACTCCATTATTGCAGCTTTCATCCACCAGCAACTAAACGCTCAATACCAATCTCACAGTTTCAACGAGTCAGACGTATAGTCCCAGATAAAAACCTATGTGATGATCGACTCAAGAAAATGACCACGAAATTCCTAGAAAGAGGGTATCCACCCACAGTCCTCGCCCAATCCCGGGACCCTCCACCTAGGTCCCCAGCCAGAGATCAGGACAAACGTATCCCCTTTGTACATTCATATCATCCCTTCTGTTCCATCCTCCATAAGGCTATAAGACGACACTGGCACCTTCTGTCTACTGCACATCTGGACATTCCTGAATTCAGGACACCGTTCCTACCATGCTATAGGCGGCCACCAAATTTGAGGGACAGTTTAGTTAGAGCCGACATTGGGACAGGGAACCAGAGGAGACAGACATTTTTATCACGTCCTAGAACTGGCACGTATCCATGTCTCCATTGCGCACAGTGCCACAACGTACTTAAAGGTAACACGTTTCAACATCCCAGATCAGGTAAAACTTTTAAAATTAATCACTTCTTTACATGCGAGTCATCTTCCGTGGTATACCTTATCAAGTGCCCATGTGGATTATTATATGTGGGTGAGACAACACAGTCAGTAAGAGACAGGATTTCAAAACACAAATCGACAATACGGTGCAGGAATCTATTACTGCCAATTCCACACCATTTTCACACAATGGGCCATTCCATTTCTCAGTTACGATTTCAGGTCATCGATAGCGTACCACCACCTAGAAGAGGTGGGGACAGAGTCGCTTCACTACATAAAAAAGAGGCATTCTGGATTCACACTTTGGAAACGTTATCTCCTAAAGGCCTTAATCGTGACTATGAGCTTTTGGCATTTGTTTAATCGTTATTGCTGTATTTGATTACTAATTTGCTTTTTTTCTATCTTTTTAGAGTCGTTTATATTGACTTGTTGGCACCACGGATCACGAGCACCGTCCCATCTACTTGCCATCACTGTGCTCCGAATAAGGCACGCCCTCCCTCATCATCCTCCACTCTCTTTTTCCTTTTTTCTCTTTGGTCACCCATAGCCACGTGTCTATATAAGTAAAACTTTTTTGGAACAATAGTATATTGCTATTTATGTGTAACGAACTGTCATGCATTCATCTATTTTTTTCAATTTTTTTCTCTTTCCTTCTCCTTGTCAGTCATAGCGCTCCTATATAGGGTTCCATACACACTTGTATATCATCTGATATTGGGCGATTCTGCCTCATCCAATAGTACGTGTTCTGGGCCCCACTCTCCGTTGTTCGTAGCCTGCCTGTCCAGTACACTTGTATAACATGCAGCTCTGCCCCATTCAAAATGGCGACAGTACACTCCATGATAGCGGCCGGTGCCCCACTTCCGGCTCGCTACTTCCGGTTCATGTAGGTCACAGCCTCATCTAACATGGCGATTCTATCTGCCCATATGACGTCCGGTGCCCCACTTCCGGTTCATCATATCCGGCCTCTGTCTGCCCGCCTTTCGGACTTTTTACATGCAGTCGGCTCCACTCTCTATAGCGCGTCACATCTACCGCCGCACTTCCGGTGGTTATCCCGCCCTCCGGGCTTAAATGCCCTAGGCCTAATATTCCCCTTTACCATTGCAGCGGTGGACACCGCGGATCTGATTCTGTACAAGGTATTGTATCTGTACATCGCTACCCCTAGCTCTGACCATGATATAGAATCCCTGACCCTTTTTTTCCCCCCACTCTCCATAGATTTCATATAGCGGCTCTCATCCTTATTGACGCTGCATTCTGGACAAACATTGGTAGGCCCAGACTATCTGCCTCCCACCGTAGTGTGTTTATTTTCTACACCATTTTTCTACACCATGGCTAACTAGTGTTTTTCGCCATATCTCTATCTCCATCGTAGACAGCGCTTGTTTGCCTATAATATCCACAGACTATTCCTATCTTTGGTATGTATTAACCTATAGTTTCCCACTCACTTAGATTCCTTACCTCACTGGGGTTAACCTGAGTTTTTTCCATGTTTTTACTCTCTCCTAGGCTATATATAGCCTTCATTATCTAGTTAACATCCCAAATTCTGGTATGTACTTTTCTATATCTTCACCGTCACTCACTGTGCCAGTATAGTTCTATAGCTCTCAATTACCACAGATATTTCGCATATATGATAATTGTTTTTCTTAGGCCATATACATGTACGATTGTCCATGTTTATGTTGTATATACCTTATTTATTGTTTTATTCTTGTTCATGATTGTTTTTGCACCCTATCGTGATGTATCATTTTGATGTATACTTTACAGTCACTGACGAAGGTCACATGTGTGACCGAAACGTTTGAAGTGTACGTTGGGATATAATAAAGTATCTAATTTTCCTCTTCACAACAAGTTGAGTGCTGGGTTTTGTATTTAGTAAGTCTGGCCTCCCTTTGCTGAAACCTGTTTCATTTCTGCGTTTGTGACTTTCATCTTTACTCACAGTCAATATATGTGGGGGCTGCCTTTTCCTTTGGGGAATTTCTCTGAGGCAAGGTAGGCTTTATTTTCTATCTCTAGGGCTAGCTAGCTCTTAGGCTGTGACGAGGCGCCTAGGTAGAGTCAGGAGCGCTCCACGGCTATTTCTAGTGTGTGTGATAGGATTAGGGATTGCGGTCAGCAGAGCTCCCACATCCCAGAGCTTGTCCTATGTGAGTTTTAACCATCAGGTCATTCCGGGTGCTCCTAACCACTAGGTCATAACAGTACAGCTGGCCCAAAGTATTAATGCATCTCAATAGAGGGATAAGAGAAGTTCTGAGACCATTTTTTTTTCTTTGCACTGTGTTTTGTCTTTCTTTTCCCCTAAACCTTTGGGTGGTTCAGGACACAGGTGTAGATATGGACATTCAAGGTCTGTCCTCTTGTGTGGATCATCTCACTGCAAGGGTACAAAACATTCAATATTTTGTGGTTCAGAGTCCGATGTTAGAGCCTAGAATTCCTATTCCTGATTTATTTTCTGGGAATAGATCTAAGTTTCTGAATTTCAAAAATAATTGTAAACTGTTTCTAGCTTTGAAACCCCGCTCCTCTGGTGACCCCGCTCAACAAGTAAAAATCATTATTTCTTTGTTGCGTGGTGACCCTCAAGACTGGGCATTTTCCCTTGCGCCAGGAGATCCTGCATTGCGTGATGTTGATGCGTTTTTTCTGGCGCTTGGATTGCTTTATGATGAACCTAATTCAGTGGATCAGGCAGAGAAAATCTTGCTGGCTTTGTGTCAGGGTCAGGATGAAGCGGAGGTGTACTGTCAGAAGTTTAGAAAGTGGTCTGTGCTTACTCAGTGGAATGAATGTGCCCTGGCGGCAATTTTCAGAAAGGGTCTTTCTGAAGCCCTTAAGGATGTCATGGTGGGATTTCCCACGCCTGCTGGTCTGAATGAGTCTATGTCCTTGGCCATTCAGATCGATCGGCGCTTGCGTGAGCGCAAAGCTGTGCACCATTTGGCGGTGCTCTCTGAGAATAGGCCTGAACCTATGCAGTGTGATAGGACTTTGACCAGAGCTGAACGGCAAGAACACAGACGTCGGAATGGGCTGTGTTTTTACTGTGGTGATTCCACTCATGCTATCTCCGATTGTCCTAAGCGCACTAAGCGGTTCGCTAGGTCTGCCACCATTGGTACGGTACAGTCTAAATTTCTTTTGGCCGTTACTCTGATTTGCTCTCTGTCGTCCTATTCTGTTATGGCATTTGTGGATTCAGGCGCTGCCCTGAATTTGATGGACTTGGAGTATGCTAGGCGCTGTGGTTTTTTCTTGGAGCCCTTGCAGTATCCTATTCCATTGAGAGGAATTGATGCTACGCCTTTGGCCAAGAATAAGCCTCAGTACTGGACCCAATTGACCATGTGCATGGCTCCTGCACATCAGGAGGATATTCGCTTTTTGGTGTTGCATAATCTACATGATGTGGTCGTTTTGGGGTTGCCATGGCTACAGGTCCATAATCCAGTATTGGATTGGAAATCTATGTCTGTGTCCAGCTGGGGTTGTCAAGGGGTACATGGTGATGTTCCATTGTTGTCAATTTCGCCTTCCACTCCTTCTGAAGTCCCTGAGTTTTTATCAGATTACCGGGATGTATTTGAGGAGCCCAAATCCGGTGCCCTACCTCCTCATAGGGATTGCGACTGTGCTATTAATTTGATTCCTGGTAGTAAGTTTCCTAAGGGCCGTCTGTTTAATTTATCTGTGCCAGAGCACGCCGCTATGCGGAGTTATATAAAGGAATCCTTGGAGAAAGGTCATATTCGCCCGTCGTCATCACCGTTAGGAGCAGGGTTCTTTTTTGTGGCCAAGAAGGATGGTTCTTTGAGACCTTGTATTGATTACCGCCTTCTTAATAAGATCACTGTCAAATTTCAGTATCCTTTGCCGCTGCTGTATGATTTGTTTGCTCGGATTAAGGGGGCTAGTTGGTTCACCAAGATAGATCTTCGAGGGGCGTATAATCTTGTGCGAATTAAACAGGGCGATGAATGGAAAACAGCATTTAATACGCCCGAGGGCCATTTTGAGTACCTGGTTATGCCATTCGGGCTTTCTAATGCTCCATCTGTGTTTCAGTTCTTTATGCATAACATCTTCCGAGAGTACCTGGATAGATTCATGATTGTATATTTGGATGACATTTTGGTCTTTTCGGATGATTGGGAGTCTCATGTGAAGCAGGTCAGAATGGTGTTCCAGGTCCTTCGTGCGAATTCCTTGTTTGTGAAGGGGTCAAAGTGTCTCTTTGGAGTTCAGAAGGTTTCATTTTTGGGTTTCATTTTTTCCCCTTCTACTATCGAGATGGACCCTGTTAAAGTTCAGGCCATTTATGATTGGACTCAGCCGACATCTGTTAAGAGCCTACAGAAGTTCCTGGGCTTTGCTAATTTTTACCGTCGCTTCATCGCTAATTTTTCTAGTATTGCTAAACCGTTGACTGATTTGACCAAGAAAGGTGCTGATTTGGTCAATTGGTCTTCTGCAGCTGTTGAGCCTTTTCAGGAGTTGAAGCGTCGTTTTTCTTCTGCCCCTGTGCCGTGCCAGCCAGATGTTTCGCTCCCGTTTCAGGTCGAGGTTGATGCTTCTGAGATTGGAGCAGGGGCTGTTTTGTCGCAGAGAAGTTCTGATGGCTCGGTGATAAAACTATGTGCCTTCTTTTCTAGAAAATTCTCGCCTGCTGAGCGCAATTATGATGTTGGCAATCGAGAGTTGCTGGCCATGAAGTGGGCATTCGAGGAGTGGCGACATTGGCTTGAAGGAGCTAAACATCGCGTGGTGGTCTTGACGGATCACAAGAATTTGACTTATCTCGAGTCTGCCAAACGGTTGAATCCTAGACAGGCTCGATGGTCGCTTTTTTTCTCCCGTTTTGATTTTGTGGTTTCTTACCTTCCGGGATCTAAGAATGTGAAGGCTGATGCCCTGTCAAGGAGTTTTGTGCCTGACTCTCCGGAGGTTCTGGAGCCGGCGGGTATTCTTAAAGAGGGGGTAATTTTGTCTGCCATCTCCCCTGATTTGCGGCGCGTGCTGCAGAAGTTTCAGGCTGATAGAGCTGACCGTTGTCCAACGGAGAAACTGTTTGTCCCTGATAGATGGACTAGTAGAGTTATCTCTGAGGTTCATTGTTCGGTGTTGGCTGGTCATCCTGGAATCTTTGGTACCAGAGATTTGGTGGCTAGATCCTTTTGGTGGCCTTCTTTGTCACGGGATGTGCGTTCTTTTGTGCAGTCCTGTGGGACTTGTGCTCGGGCTAAGCCCTGCTGTTCTCGTGCCAGTGGGTTGCTTTTGCCCTTGCCGGTCCCGAAGAGGCCCTGAACGCATATTTCCATGGATTTTATTTCTGATCTCCCTGTTTCTCAAAGGATGTCGGTCATTTGGGTGGTTTGTGATCGCTTCTCTAAGATGGTCCATTTGGTACCCTTGTCTAAATTGCCTTCCTCCTCTGATTTGGTGCCATTGTTTTTCCAGCATGTGGTTCATTTGCATGGCATTCCGGAGAACATCGTCTCGGACAGAGGTTCCCAGTTTGCTTCAAGGTTTTGGCGATCCTTTTGTGCTAAGATGGGCATTGATTTGTCTTTTTCTTCGGCTTTCCATCCTCAGACTAATGGCCAAACCGAACGAACTAATCAGACTTTGGAAACATATCTGAGGTGCTTTGTTTCTGCTGATCAGGATGATTGGGTGTCCTTCTTGCCTTTGGCTGAGTTCGCCCTTAATAATCGGGCCAGCTCGGCTACTTTGGTTTCTCCTTTTTTCTGCAATTCTGGTTTCCATCCTCGTTTCTTTTCAGGGCAGGTTGAGCCTTCGGACTGTCCTGGTGTGGATACTGTGGTGGACAGGTTGCAGCAGATTTGGACTCATGTGGTGGACAATTTGACATTGTCCCATGAGAAGGCTCAACGTTTCGTTAACCGCCGGCGCTGTGTTGGTCCCGACTTCGGGTTGGGGATTTGGTTTGGTTGTCATCTTGTCATGTTCCTATGAAGGTTTCCTCTCCTAAGTTTAAGCCTCGTTTCATTGGGCCATATAAGATTTCTGAAGTTCTTAATCCTGTGTCATTTCGTTTGGACCTTCCAGCTTCTTTTGCCATCCATAATGTGTTCCATAGGTCGTTGTTGCGGAGATATGTGGCGCCTATGGTTCCCTCCGTTGATCCTCCTGCCCCGGTGTTGGTCGAGGGGGAGTTGGAGTATGTGGTGGAGAAGATTTTGGATTCTCGTGTTTCAAGACGGAAACTCCAGTACCTGGTCAAGTGGAAGGGTTATGGTCAGGAAGATAATTTCTGGGTTTTTGCCTCTGATGATCATGCTGCCGATCTAGTTCATGCCTTTCATTTGGCTCATCCTGATCGGCCTGGGGGCTCTGGTGAGGGTTCGGTGACCTCTCCTCAAGGCGGAGGGGGCGTACTGTTGTGAATTCTGTTGTCGAACTCCCTCCTGTGGTCGTGAATGGTACTTCGGTGAGTTCTGTCCATGGACTCCCTCTGGTGGCTGTGAGTGGAGCTGCTGCTTCTGAGGTTCCTTACACAGGTGACGTGATTTATCCTTTGGCTGGCTGCTCTATTTAACTCCACTCAGATCGTTACTCCATGCCAGCTGTCAATGTTCTTGTACTGGTTCAGTTCGCTCTTGGATCTTTCTGGTGACCTGTCTACTCCAGCAGAAGCTAAGTTCCTGATAGTATCTAATTCGTTCATTGTTTTCTTGTCCAGCTGGTTATCATGATTTTGTCTTGCTAGTTGGAAGCTCTGGGATGCAGAGTGGCATCTCCGCACCGTTAGTCGGTGCGGAGGTCTTTTTGCACACTCTGCGTGGTTTTTTGTAGTTTTCTGTGCTGATCGCAAAGCTACCTTTCCTATCCTCTGCAAAAAAAAAAAAAAAAGAAGAGCATGAACCGCACATCCCAAAATCATACGTTGATCTAAAGCCGCTAGGCAAAAATTAATATAACTGAATATGAGGCTTTCAGTTTAACATTCTGATCAGACTGTATGAAGCCCACTGCCCCGTCACGGCAAACCTCGTAGTGGGTCCTAACGCCCTAACGGAGCGGAGCCGTGCGGCGCCCACCGCCACAGCGGCCATGCACCAGCAAAGCATGTTCTTGTCTCTTCCTTGGACCAGCACTCCTCCCATTTGGCACAGGTGATTTTAATTAGCAGGAGACTGCAAAGTAAGAGGTCTAGCCCATTTTGGCTCTCACTGAAGAGCTGGAGGAAGGTGAGTTTCAATGCTCCTTTCATTTTGGTGCTGGTGCGGTGTGGCGGCCATTGTTTCTGTGGCTTTGTGCTGGTGGGGCGGCACGGTCTGGAGTCATGGGGGCTCAGTCTCGCAGCATGGGTGCTGTGGGGCAACAGGCCGTCTGCCCTGCTGGTGCGTGGCCGCTGTGGCGGTGGTCGCCGCACGGCTCCGCTCCGTTAGGGCGATAGGACCCACTACGAGTTTTGCCGTGAAGTGGCAGTGGGCTTCATACAGTCTGATCAGAATGTTAAACTGAAAACCTCATGTTCAGTATATAGATTTTTGCCTAGCGGCTTTAGATCACCGTATGATTTTGGGATGTGCGGTTCATGCTCTTTTTTTTTCTTTCCTATCCTCTGTCTATTTAGTAAGTCTGGCCTCCCTTTGCTGAAACCTGTTTTATTTCTGCGTTTGTGACTTTCATCTTTACTCACAGTCAATATATGTGGGGGGCTGTCTATTCCTTTGGGGAATTTCTCTGAGGCAAGGTAGGCTTTATTTTCTATCTTTAGGGCTAGTTAGCTCTTAGGCTGTGAAGAGGCGTCTAGGCAGTGTTAGATACACTCCACGGCTATTTCTAGTTGTGTGATAGGATTAGGGGTTGCGGTCAGCAGAGTTCCCACGTCCCAGAGCTTGTTCTGTGTTAGTTTAACCATCAGGTCATTCCGGGTGCTCCTAACCACCAGGTCCATAACACATGGCCCCATCCTTATCCTGGTATGAATGGTATATACACAGGACACATATCTATATACTATATCTATATACTCAGGGCATATATACACACAGGACACACACATATATACAGGACACACATATCTATACACTCAGGACATATATACACACAGGACACACACATATATACAGGACACATATATCTATATACTCAGGACATATATACACACAGGACACACATATATATATATATACTAGATGGTGGCCCGATTCTAACGCATCGGGTATTCTAGAATATGCATGTCCAAAGTGATGTAGTATATTGCCCAGCCACAAAGTATATAGCAGAGCCACGTAGTACGGTATATTGCCCAGCCACGTAGTATATTGCCCAGCCACGTAGTACAGTATATTGCCCAGCCACGTAGTATATTGCCCAGTCACGTAGTATATTGCCCAGCGACGGAGTATATTGCCCAGCCACGTAGTATATTGCCCAGCCACGTAGTATATTGCCCAGCCACGTAGTATATTGCCCAGCCACGCATTATATTGCCCAGCCACATAGTATATTGCACAGCCACATAGTATATTGCCCAGCCACGTAGTATATTTCCCAGCCACGTAGTATATTGCCCAGCCACGTAGTATATTGCCCAGCCACGTAGTATATTGCCCAGCGACGTAGTATATTGCCCAGCCACGTAGTATATTGCCCAGTCACGTAGTATATTGCAGTCCACGTAGTATATTGCCCAGCCACGTAGTATATTGCCCAGCCACGTAGTATATTGCCCAGCCACGTAGTATATTGCCCAGTCACGTAGTATATTTCCCAGCCACGTAGTATATTGCTCAGCCACGTAGTATATTGCCCAGCCACGTAGTATATTGCCCAGCCACGTAGTATATTGCCCAGCCACGTAGTATATTGCCCAGCTACGTAGTATATTGCCCAGCCATGTAGTATATTGCCCAGGCATGTGGTATATTGCCCAGTCACGTAGTATATTGCCCAGTCACGTAGTATATTGCCCAGCGATGTAGTATATTGCCCAGCCACATAGTATATTGCCCAGTCACGTAGTATATTGCCCAGCCACGTGGTATATTGCCCAGTCATGTAGTATATTGCCCAGTCACGTAGTATATTGCCCAGCCACGTAGTATATTGCCCAGCCACGTAGTATATTGCCCAGCCACGTAGTATATTGGCCAGCCACGTGGCATATTGCCCAGGCACGTGGTATATTGCCCAGGCACGTAGTATATTGCCCAGCCACGTAGTATATTGCCCAGCCACGTAGTATATTGCCCAGCCACGTAGTATATTGCCCAGCCACGTAGCATATTGCCCAGCCACGTAGCATATTGCCCAGTCACGTAGTATATTGCCCAGCGACGTAGTATATTGCCCAGCCACATAGTATATTGCCCAGCCACATAGTATATTGCCCAGCCACATAGCATATTACCAGGCACGTGGTATATTGCCCAGTCACATAGTATATTGCCCACGTAGCATATTGCCCAGCCACGTAGCATATTGCCCAGTCACGTAGTATATTGCCCAGTCACGTAGTATATTGCTCAGGCACGTAGCATATTGCCCAGGCACGTGGTATATTGCCCAGTCACGTAATATATTGCCCAGTCACGTAGTATATTGCCCAGCCACGTAGCATATTGCCCAGTCATGTAGTATATTGCCCAGCCACGTAGTATATTGCCCAGCCACGTAGTATATTGCCCAGCCACGTAGCATATTGCCCAGGCACGTGGTATATTGCCCAGCCACGTAGTATATTGCCCAGCCACGTAGTATATTGCCCAGCCACGTGGTATATTGCCCAGTCACGTAGTATATTGCCCAGCCACGTAGCATATTGCCCAGGCACGTAGTATATTGCCCAGCCACGTAGTATATTGCCCAGCGAAGTAGTATATTGCCCAGCCACGTAGTATATTGCCCAGCGACGTAGTATATTGCCCAGCCACGTAGCATATTGCCCAGTCACGTAGTATATTTCCCAGCCACGTAGTATATTACCCAGAGCCACGTAGCATATTGCCCAGGCACGTAGTATATTGCCCAGTCACGTAGTATATTGCCCAGAGCCACGTAGCATATTGCCCAGGCACGTAGTATATTGCCCAGCCACGTAGCATATTGCCCAGTCACGTAGTATATTTCCCAGCCACGTAGTATATTGCCCAGAGCCACGTAGCATATTGCCCAGGCACGTAGTATATTGCCCAGTCACGTAGTATATTGCCCAGCGACGTAGTATATTGCCCAAGCACGTGGTGTATTGCCCAGTCACGTAGTATATTGCCCAGCCACGTAGTATATTGCCCAGCCACGTAGTATATTGCCCAGCCACGTAGTATATTGCCCAGCACAGAGCCACGTAGTATAGAGACTTAAAAAAACAAAACAAACATATACTCACCTATAGCCCGTTGAAGTCCTGCTATACTCGCCCTCCGCCGCCTTTCTCGCTCCTCTCCACGCTCCCGGGATCGCTCCATTGCAAGCGGCAGCTTCCGGTCCCAGGGCTGGTGTGAGCAGGACCTATGATGATGTCGTGGTAATATGATCGTGACGTCACGGCAGGTCCTTGTCGCACACCAGCCCTGGGAGCGGAAGCTGCCGCTTGCATTGGAGCGATCCCGGGAGCGTGGAGAGGAGCGGGAAAGGCGGCGGAGGGCGAGTATAGCAGGTTTTATTTTTAATTATTATTTTTAACATGCAGATTTTTACTATTGACGCTGCATAGGCAGCATCAATAGTAAATAGTTGGGGACACACAGGGTTAATAGCAGCGGTAACGGAGTGCGTTACACCGCGGGCCGTTACCGCTGCCATTAACCCTGTGTGAGCAGTGAGTGGAGGGGACTATGGAGCGGGCGCCGGGCAGTGAGTGCAGGGGAGTAGGAGAGGGACTAATCGGACTGTGCCCGTCGCTGATTGGTCGCGGCAGCCATGACAGGCAGCTGCTGAGACCAATCAGCGAACGAATAACCGTGCAGCGATACCGACAACGATCCGGATGGCTGCAGCGTCGCTGTTTGGTCGCTGGAGAGCTGTCACACAGACAGCTCTCCAGCGACCAACGATCCCGAGGTCCCCGGTAACCAGGGTAAACATCGGGTAACTAAGCACAGGGCCGCGCTTAGTAACTCGATGTTTACCCTGGTTACCATCCTAAAAAGTAAAAAAACAAACGCTACATACTTACCTTCCGCTGTCTGTCCTCGGCGCTCTGCTTCTCTGGTCTGGCTGTGAGCGCCGGGCAGCCAGAAAGCAGAGCGGTGACGTCACCACTCTGCTTTCCGGCTGACCGACGCTCACAGCCAGAGCAGGAGGAGTGCAGAGCACAGCGCTGGAGGACAGAGAGCGGTAGGTAAGTATGTAGTGTTTGTTTTTTTACTTTTAGGATGGTAACCAGGGTAAACATCGGGTTACTAAGCGTGGCCCTGCGCTTAGTTACCCGATGTTTACCCTGGTTACCAGCAAAGACATCGCTGAATCGGTGTCACACACGCCGATTCAGCGATGTCACTGGGAGATCCAGCGACGAAATAAAGTTCTGGACTTTCTTCCCCGACCAGCGACAGCACAGCGGGGGCCTGATCGCTGCTGCCTGTCACACTGGACGATATCGCTAGCGAGGACGCTGCAACGTCACGGATCGCTAGCGATATCGTCTAGTGTGACAGTACCTTTAGACAATCTAATATATAAAGGTGAATGTGTGTGTATGTCCGGGATTGGCATCTGCACTGTCGCAGCTACAGCCACAAAATTTTGCACAGTCACACGTCTGGACCCTGAGAGCGTCATAGGCTATGTTGTGAGGTGAGATTTTAACTCCGCGCTTTCCAATTCACCAAACAATTTTGCCCCTATCTACATAATGGGGAAAAAGTGAAAGGAAAAGTGTTGGAGGCAAATTGACAGCTGCCAGATGTGAACAAGGGGGACTTAAAGAATGAGAGCGATGGCGCCAAAGAGTATATACCGATCAGTTGCTAAGGTGGGGCCCCGACATGGGATACTCACCACACACGGGGATATGAACACACACACAAAATGCGCCACACACTACCACGTGCTTGAACACATATACCACCCTCAGTACACATTTCACCACACATACACCAACCTCGCCACATAAAAGTCGAAACACAAAAGTCGCCGCTCAAAACTCACCATGCGCAAAACTCGCCACATGCAAAACTAGGCTCAAGCAAAACTCGCCACACGTGCAAAACTCACCTCATGGAAAACTTGCCACACGCAAAACTTGCACACACGGAAAAATTGCTACATGCACAAAAGTTGCAACACATGCAAAAGTTGCCTCACACAAAACTTGCACATACTCAAAACGCACCACACATAAAACTCGCCATGCGCAAAACTTGCTGCACACAACTTACTACACTAACCTGTCACATGCAACTCGACACAAAAAGTTGCTACACGCATGTCGCCACACAAACCTCATCTCACAAAAGTCGCTACATGCATGTCGCCACACGCAACTCAACACACACAACTTGACAAACGAAACTCGCCCTAAAACACACACAAGTCTGGTATTATCCTTCAAAAATAAAAATCTGATTAATAAGCAGACAAACTACAAGAGCAACAAATGTACCATATAGGAAATACAGCAGCTGTCAGTCACATGACCTGTCTATTATGTGTATATGTGTGAGCTAATATATACTGCCAGGGGGAGGGCTTCCTGTTGGCTGGGGATTTATCAGGCTGCCAATTTAGCTTACAAATACTGAGGTAAAAATACTGAGCAAATAACGTGTGAACGAGGTCTAATACAGGGGAGATGACACACAGGTATATACTATATACAGGAGAGATGACATACAGATATATTCTATATACAGGAGAGATGACACACAGGTATATACTATATACAGGAGAGATGACACACGTATATACTATATACAGGAGAGATGACATACAGGTATATTCTATATACAGGAGAGATGACACACAGGTATATACTATATACAGGAGAGATGACACACGTATATACTATATACAGGGGAGATGACACACACAGATATATTATATACAGGGGAGATGACACACAGGTATATACTATATACAGGAGGAGATGACACACTGGTATATACTATATACAGGGGAGATGACACACACATATATACTATATACAGGGGAGATGACATACAGGTATATACTATATACAGGAGGAGATGACACACATATATACTATATACAGGGGAGATGACACACAGGTATATACTATATACAGGAGGAGATGACACACTGGTATATACTATATACAGGGGAGATGACATACAGGTACATACTATATACAGGAGAGATGACATACAGATATATTCTATATACAGGAGAGATGACACACAGGTATATACTATATACAGGAGAGATGACACACGTATATACTATATACAGGGGAGATGACACACACATATATACTATATACAGGGGAGATGACACACAGGTATATACTATATACAGGAGGAGATGACACACTGGTATATACTATATACAGGGGAGATGACACACACATATATACTATATACAGGGGAGATGACATACAGGTATATACTATATACAGGAGGAGATGACACACATATATACTATATACAGGGGAGATGACACACAGGTATATACTATATACAGGAGGAGATGGCACACTGGTATATACTATATACAGGGGAGATGACACACAGGTATATACCATATACAGGGGAGATGACACACAGGTATATACTATATACAGGAGGAGATGACATACAGGTACATACTATATACAGGAGGAGATGATATACAGGTACATACTATATACAGGGGAGATGACACACAAATATATACTATATGCAGGAGGAGATGACACACAGGTATATACTATATACAGGGGAGATGACACACAGGTATATACTATATACAGGAGAGATGACATACAGATATATTCTATATACAGGAGAGATGACACACAGGTATATACTATATACAGGAGAGATGACACACGTATATACTATATACAGGGGAGATGACACACACATATATACTATATACAGGGGAGATGACACACAGGTATATACTATATACAGGAGGAGATGACACACTGGTATATACTATATACAGGGGAGATGACACACACATATATACTATATACAGGGGAGATGACATACAGGTATATACTATATACAGGAGGAGATGACACACATATATACTATATACAGGGGAGATGACACACAGGTATATACTATATACAGGAGGAGATGGCACACTGGTATATACTATATACAGGGGAGATGACATACAGGTACTTACTATTTACAGGGGAGATGACACACAGGTATATACTATATACAGGAGATGACATACAGGTATATACCATATACAGGGGAGATGACACACAGGTATATACTATATACAGGAGGAGATGACATACAGGTACATACTATATACAGGAGGAGATGATATACAGGTACATACTATATACAGGGGAGATGACACACAAATATATACTATATACAGGAGGAGATGACACACAGGTATATACTATATACAGGAGGAGATGACATACAGGTATATACTATATACAGGATTTGATGACACATAGGTATATACAATATACAGATGACATACAGCAGGTATATACTATTTACAGGGGAGATGACATACAGGTATATACTATATACAGGAGATGACATACAGGTGTACACTATATAAGGGAGATGACAAACAAGTATATACTGAGGGGAAAATGAGAGGTGTGAGGTGAAAATGAAAAGGTGTGAGTGCAAAATGAGAGGAGTGAGGGAAAATAGTGGAGTGATCAGAAAATGACAGATGTGAGGTCGAAATGACAAGTGTTAGGGGGGGAATGAGAGGAGTGAGGGGGAAAATGAGAGGAGTGAGGGGGAAAATGAGAGAAGTGAGGTGCTATAACTAACCACAGATATTTATGCCCAGGCAACGCCGGGCTCTTCAGTTAGTTATATATATAGATATATACTCAGGAAATATACCGTATATACTCGAGTATAAGCCGACCCGAGTATAAGCCGACCCCCCTAATTTTGCCACAAAAAACTGGGAAAACTTATTGACTCGAGTATAAGCCTAGGGTGGAAATGCAGCATTTACCGGTGAATTTCAAAAATAAAAATAGATCATTATTTCCCCATAGCTGTGCCATATAGTGCTCTACACCGTTCATTATTTCCCCATAGCTGTGCCCCATATAGTGCTCTGCACCGTTCACTGTGTCCCATAGATGTGCCATATACAGTGCTCTGCACCGTTCATTGTGCCCCATAGATGTGCCATATACGGTGCTCTGCACCGTTCACTGTGCCCCATAGATGTGCCATATACAGTGCTCTGCACCGTTCACTGTGCCCCATAGATGTGCCATATACAGTGCTCTGCACCGTTCACTGTGCCCCATAGATGTGCCATATACAGTGCTCTGCACCGTTCATTGTGCCCCATAGATGTGCCATATACAGTGCTCTGCACCGTTCACTGTGCCCCATAGATGTGCCATATACTGTGCTCTGCACCGTTCACTGTGCCCCATAGATGTGCCATATACAGTGCTCTGCACCGTTCACTGTGCCCCATAGATGTGCCATATACAGTGCTCTGCACCGTTCATTATGCCCCATAGATGTGCCATATACAGTGCTCTGCACCGTTCACTGTGCCCCATAGATGTGCTATATACAGTGCTCTGCACCGTTCACTGTGCCCCATAGATGTGCCATATACAGTGCTCTGCACCGTTCACTGTGCCCCATAGATGTGCCATATACAGTGCTCTGCACCGTTCACTGTGCCCCATAGATGTGCCATATACTGTGCTCTGCACCGTTCACTGTGCCCCATAGATGTGCCATATACAGTGCTCTGCACCGTTCACTGTGCCCCATAGATGTGCCATATACTGTGCTCTGCACCGTTCACTGTGCCCCATAGATGTGCCATATACAGTGCTCTGCACCGTTCACTGTGCCCCATAGATGTGCCATATACTGTGCTCTGCACCGTTCACTGTGCCCCATAGATGTGCCATATACAGTGCTCTGCACCGTTCATTGTGCCCCATAGATGTGCCATATACAGTGCTCTGCACCGTTCACTGTGCCCCATAGATGTGCCATATACTGTGCTCTGCACCGTTCACTGTGCCCCATAGATGTGCCATATACAGTGCTCTGCACCGTTCACTGTGCCCCATAGATGTGCCATATACAGTGCTCTGCATCGTTCACTGTGCTCCATAGATGTGCCATATACAGTGCTCTGCACCGTTCACTGTGCCCCATAGATGTGCCATATACAGTGCTCTGCATCGTTCACTGTGCTCCATAGATGTGCCATATACAGTGCTCTGCACCGTTCACTGTGCCCCATAGATGTGCCATATACAGTGCTCTGCACCGTTCACTGTGCCCCATAGATGTGCCATATACAGTGCTCTGCACCGTTCACTGTGCCCCATAGATGTGCCATATACAGTGCCCTGCATCGTTCACTGTGCCCCATAGATGTGCCATATACAGTGCTCTGCATCGTTCACTGTGCTCCATAGATGTGCCATATACAGTGCTCTGCACCGTTCACTGTGCTCCATAGATGTGCCATATACAGTGCTCTGCACCGTTCACTGTGCCCCATAGATGTGCCATATACAGTGCTCTGCATCGTTCACTGTGCCCCATAGATGTGCCATATACAGTGCTCTGCATCGTTCACTGTGCTCCATAGATGTGCCATATACAGTGCTCTGCACCGTTCACTGTGCTCCATAGATGTGCCATATACAGTGCTCTGCACCGTTCACTGTGCCCCATAGATGTGCCATATACAGTGCTCTGCATCGTTCACTGTGCCCCATAGATGTGCCATATACAGTGCTCTGCATCGTTCACTGTGCTCCATAGATGTGCCATATACAGTGCTCTGCACCGTTCACTGTGCTCCATAGATGTGCCATATACAGTGCTCTGCACCGTTCACTGTGCTCCATAGATGTGCCATATACAGTGCTCTGCACCGTTCACTGTGCCCCATAGATGTGCCATATACAGTGCTCTGCACCGTTCATTGTGCCCCATAGATGTGCCATATACAGTGCTCTGCACCGTTCACTGTGCCCCATAGATGTGCCATATACTGTGCTCTGCACCGTTCACTGTGCCCCATAGATGTGCCATATACAGTGCTCTGCACCGTTCACTGTGCCCCATAGATGTGCCATATACTGTGCTCTGCACCGTTCACTGTGCCCCATAGATGTGCCATATACAGTGCTCTGCACCGTTCTCTGTGCCCCATAGATGTGCCATATACTGTGCTCTGCACCGTTCACTGTGCCCCATAGATGTGCCATATACAGTGCTCTGCACCGTTCACTGTGCCCCATAGATGTGCCATATACAGTGCTCTGCACCGTTCACTGTGCCCCATAGATGTGCCATATACAATGCTCTGCACCGTTCACTGTGCCCCATAGATGTGCCATATACAGTGCTCTGCACCGTTCACTGTGCCCCATAGATGTGCCATATACAATGCTCTGCACCGTTCACTGTGCCCCATAGCTGTGCCATATACAGTGCTCTGCACCGTTCACTGTGCCCCATAGATGTGCCATATACAGTGCTCTGCACCGTTCACTGTGCCCCATAGATGTGCCATATACAATGCTCTGCACCGTTCACTGTGCCCCATAGATGTGCCATATACAGTGCTCTGCACCGTTCACTGTGCCCCATAGATGTGCCATATACAATGCTCTGCACCGTTCACTGTGCCCCATAGATGTGCCATATACAGTGCCCTGCACCGTTCACTGTGCCCCATAGATGTGCCATATACAATGCTCTGCACCGTTCACTGTGCCCCATAGCTGTGCCATATACAGTGCCCTGCACCGTTCACTGTGCCCCATAGATGTGCCATATACAGTGCTCTGCACCGTTCACTGTGCCCCATAGATGTGCCATATACAGTGCCCTGCACCGTTCATTGTGCCCCATAGATGTGCCATATACAGTGCTCTGCACCGTTCACTGTGCCCCATAGATGTGCCATATACGGTGCCCTGCACCGTTCACTGTGCCCCATAGATGTGCCATATACGGTGCTCTGCACCGTTCACTGTGCCCCATAGATGTGCCATATACAGTGCCCTGCACCGTTCATTGTGCCCCATAGATGTGCCATATACAGTGCTCTGCACCGTTCACTGTGCCCCATAGATGTGCCATATACGGTGCCCTGCACCGTTCACTGTGCCCCATAGATGTGCCATATACAGTGCTCTGCACCGTTCATTGTGCCCCATAGATGTGCTATATACAGTGCTCTGCTCCGTTCACTGTGCCCCATAGATGTGCCATATACAGTGCCCTGCACCGTTCATTGTGCTCCATAGATGTGCCATATACAGTGCTCTGCACCGTTCATTGTGCCCCATAGATGTGCCATATACAGTGCTCTGCACCGTTCACTGTGCCCCATAGATGTGCCATATACAGTGCTCTGCACCGTTCACTGTGCCCCATAGATGTGCCATATACAGTGCTCTGCACCGTTCACTGTGCCCCATAGATGTGCCATATACAGTGCTCTGCACCGTTCACTGTGCCCCATAGATGTGCCATATACAGTGCTCTGCACCGTTCACTGTGCCCCATAGATGTGCCATATACAGTGCTCTGCACCGTTCATTGTGCCCCATAGATGTGCCATATACAGTGCTCTGCTCCGTTCACTGTGCCCCATAGATGTGCCATATACAGTGCCCTGCACCGTTCATTGTGCTCCATAGATGTGCCATATACAGTGCTCTGCACCGTTCATTGTGCCCCATAGATGTGCCATATACAGTGCTCTGCACCGTTCACTGTGCCCCATAGATGTGCCATATACAGTGCTCTGCACCGTTCACTGTGCCCCATAGATGTGCCATATACAGTGCTCTGCACCGTTCACTGTGCCCCATAGATGTGCCATATACAGTGCTCTGCACCGTTCATTGTGCCCCATAGATGTGCCATATACAGTGCTCTGCACCGTTCACTGTGCCCCATAGATGTGCCATATACAGTGCTCTGCACCGTTCATTGTGCCCCAAAGAGGTGCCATATACAGTGCTCTGCACCGTTCACTGTGCCCCATAGATGTGCCATATACGGTGCTCTGCACCGTTCACTGTGCCCCATAGATGTGCCATATACAGTGCTCTGCACCGTTCACTGTGCCCCATAGATGTGCCATATACAGTGCTCTGCACCGTTCATTGTGCCCCATAGATGTGCCATATACAGTGCTCTGCACCGTTCACTGTGCCCCATAGATGTGCCATATACAGTGCTCTGCACCGTTCACTGTGCCCCATAGATGTGCCATATACAGTGCTCTGCACCGTTCATTGTGCCCCATAGATGTGTCATATACAGTGCTCTGCACCGTTCACTGTGCCCCATAGATGTGCCATATACGGTGCTCTGCACCGTTCACTGTGCCCCATAGATGTGCCATATACAGTGCTCTGCACCGTTCACTGTGCCCCATAGATGTGCCATATACAGTGCTCTGCACCGTTCACTGTGCCCCATAGATGTGCCATATACAGTGCTCTGCACCGTTCACTGTGCCCCATAGATGTGCCATATACAGTGCTCTGCACCGTTCATTGTGCCCCATAGATGTGCCATATACAGTGCTCTGCACCGTTCACTGTGCCCCATAGATGTGCCATATACAGTGCTCTGCACCGTTCACTGTATATGGCACATCTATGGGGCACATATACAGTGCTCTGCACCGTTCACTGTATATGGCACATCTATGGGGCACATATACAGTGCTCTGCACCGTTCATTGTGCCCCATAGATGTGTCATATACAGTGCTCTGCACCGTTCACTGTGCCCCATAGATGTGCCATATACAGTGCTCTGCACCGTTCACTGTGCCCCATAGATGTGCCATATACAGTGCTCTGCACCGTTCACTGTGCCCCATAGATGTGCCATATACAGTGCTCTGCACCGTTCACTGTGCCCCATAGATGTGCCATATACAGTGCTCTGCACCGTTCACTGTGCCCCATAGATGTGCCATATACAGTGCTCTGCACCGTTCATTGTGCCCCATAGATGTGCCATATACAGTGCTCTGCACCGTTCACTGTGCCCCATAGATGTGCCATATACGGTGCTCTGCACCGTTCACTGTGCCCCATAGATGTGCCATATACAGTGCTCTGCACCGTTCACTGTGCCCCATAGATGTGCCATATACGGTGCTCTGCACCGTTCACTGTGCCCCATAGATGTGCCATATACAGTGCTCTGCACCGTTCACTGTGCCCCATAGATGTGCCATATACGGTGCTCTGCACCGTTCACTGTGCCCCATAGATGTGCCATATACAGTGCTCTGCACCGTTCACTGTGCCCCATAGATGTGCCATATACAGTGCTCTGCACCGTTCACTGTGCCCCATAGATGTGCCATATACAGTGCTCTGCACCGTTCACTGTGCCCCATAGATGTGCCATATACAGTGCTCTGCACCGTTCACTGTGCCCCATAGATGTGCCATATACGGTGCTCTGCACCGTTCACTGTGCCCCATAGATGTGCCATATACAGTGCTCTGCACCGTTCACTGTGCCCCATAGATGTGCCATATACGGTGCTCTGCACCGTTCACTGTGCCCCATAGATGTGCCATATACGGTGCTCTGCACCGTTCATTGTGCCCCATAGATGTGCCATATACGGTGCTCTGCACCGTTCATTGTGCCCCATAGATGTGCCATATACCGTGCTCTGCACCGTTCACTGTGCCCCATAGATGTGCCATATACGGTGCTCTGCACCGTTCACTGTGCCCCATAGATGTGCCATATACAGTGCTCTGCACCGTTCATTGTGCCCCATAGATGTGCCATATACAGTGCTCTGCACCGTTCACTGTGCCCCATAGATGTGCCATATACAGTGCTCTGCACCGTTCACTGTGCCCCATAGATGTGCCATATACAGTGCTCTGCACCGTTCACTGTGCCCCATAGATGTGCCATATACAGTGCTCTGCACCGTTCACTGTGCCCCATAGATGTGCCATATACAGTGCTCTGCACCGTTCACTGTGCCCCATAGATGTGCCATATACAGTGCTCTGCACCGTTCACTGTGCCCCATAGATGTGCCCCATATACAGTGCTCTGCACCGTTCATTGTGCCCCATAGATGTGCCATATACAGTGCTCTGCACCGTTCACTGTGCCCCATTGCTGTGCCATATACAGTGCTCTGCACCGTTCACTGTGCCCCATAGATGTGCCATATACAGTGCTCTGCACCGTTCACTGTGCCCCATAGATGTGCCATATACAGTGGGCTGCACCGTTCATTGTGCCCCATAGATGTGTCCATATACAGTGCTCTGCACCGTTCACTGTGCCCCATTGCTGTGCCATATACAGTGCTCTGCACCGTTCACTGTGCCCCATAGATGTGCCATATACGGTGCTCTGCACCGTTCACTGTGCCCCATAGATGTGCCATATACAGTGCTCTGCACCGTTCACTGTGCCCCATAGATGTGCCATATACAGTGGGCTGCACCGTTCATTGTGCCCCATAGATGTGCCATATATAGTGCTCTGCACCGTTCATTGTGCCCCATTGCTGTGCCATATACAGTGCTCTGCACCGTTCACTGTGCCCCATAGATGTGCCATATACAGTGCTCTGCACCGTTCACTGTGCCCCATAGATGTGCCATATACAGTGCCCTGCACCGTTCACTGTGCCCCATAGATGTGCCATATACAGTGCCCTGCACCGTTCACTGTGCCCCATAGATGTGCCATATACAGTGCCCTGCACCGTTCACTGTGCCCCATAGATGTGCCATATACAGTGCCCTGCACCGTTCACTGTGCCCCATAGATGTGCCATATACAGTGCTCTGCACCGTTCATTGTGCCCCATAGATGTGCCATATACAGTGCTCTGCACCGTTCACTGTGCCCCATAGATGTGCCATATACAGTGCTCTGCACCGTTCATTGTGCCCCATAGATGTGCCATATACAGTGCTCTGCACCGTTCACTGTGCCCCATAGATGTGCCATATACAGTGCTCTGCACCGTTCACTGTGCCCCATAGATGTGCCATATACAGTGCTCTGCACCGTTCACTGTGCCCCATAGATGTGCCCATATACAGTGCTCTGCACCGTTCACTGTGCCCCATAGATGTGCCATATACAGTGCTCTGCACCGTTCACTGTGCCCCATTGCTGTGCCATATACAGTGCTCTGCACCGTTCATTGTGCCCCATAGATGTGCCATATACAGTGCTCTGCACCGTTCATTGTGCCCCATAGATGTGCCATATACAGTGCTCTGCACCGTTCACTGTGCCCCATTGCTGTGCCATATACAGTGCTCTGCACCGTTCATTGTGCCCCATAGATGTGCCATATACAGTGCTCTGCACCGTTCACTGTGCCCCATTGCTGTGCCATATACAGTGCTCTGCATCGTTCACTGTGCCCCATAGATGTGCCATATACAGTGCTCTGCACCGTTCACTGTGCCCCATAGATGTGCCATATACAGTGCTCTGCACCGTTCACTGTGCCCCCATAGATGTGCCATATACAGTGCTCTGCACCGTTCACTGTGCCCCATAGATGTGCCATATACAGTGCTCTGCACCGTTCACTGTGCCCCATAGATGTGCCATATACAGTGCCCTGCACCGTTCACTGTGCCCCATAGATGTGCCATATACAGTGCCCTGCACCGTTCATTGTGCCCCATAGATGTGCCTTATACAGTGCTCTGCACCGTTCACTGTGCCCCATAGATGTGCCATATACAGTGCTCTGCACCGTTCACTGTGCCCCATAGATGTGCCATATACAGTGCTCTGCACCGTTCACTGTGCCCCATAGATGTGCCATATACAGTGCTCTGCACCGTTCACTGTGCCCCATAGATGTGTCATATACAGTGCTCTGCACCGTTCATTGTGCCCCATATCTGTGCCCATATACAGTGCTCTGCACCGTTCATTGTGCCCCATAGATGTGCCTTATACAGTGCTCTGCACCGTTCATTGTGCCCCATAGATGTGCCATATACAGTGCTCTGCACCGTTCACTGTGCCCCATAGATGTGCCATATACAGTGCTCTGCACCGTTCACTGTGCCCCATTGCTGTGCCATATACAGTGCTCTGCACCGTTCATTGTGCCCCATAGATGTGCCATATACAGTGCTCTGCACCGTTCACTGTGCCCCATAGATGTGCCATATACAGTGCTCTGCACCGTTCATTGTGCCCCATAGCTGTGCCATATACAGTGCTCTGCACCGTTCATTGTGCCCCATAGATGTGCCTTATACAGTGCTCTGCACCGTTCACTGTGCCCCATAGATGTGCCATATACAGTGCTCTGCACCGTTCATTGTGCCCCATAGCTGTGCCATATACAGTGCTCTGCACCGTTCACTGTGCCCCATAGATGTGCCATATACAGTGCTCTGCACCGTTCACTGTGCCCCATAGATGTGCCATATACAGTGCTCTGCACCGTTCACTGTGCCCCATAGATGTGCCATATACAGTGCTCTGCACCGTTCACTGTGCCCCATAGATGTGCCATATACAGTGCTCTGCACCGTTCACTGTGCCCCATAGATGTGCCATATACAGTGCTCTGCACCGTTCACTGTGCCCCATAGATGTGCCATATACAGTGCTCTGCACCGTTCACTGTGCCCCATAGATGTGCCATATACAGTGCTCTGCACCGTTCATTGTGCCCCATAGCTGTGCCATATACAGTGCTCTGCACCGTTCACTGTGCCCCATAGATGTGCCATATACAGTGCTCTGCACCGTTCACTGTGCCCCATAGATGTGCCATATACAGTGCTCTGCACCGTTCACTGTGCCCCATAGATGTGCCATATACAGTGCTCTGCACCGTTCACTGTGCCCCATAGATGTGCCATATACAGTGCTCTGCACCGTTCACTGTGCCCCATAGATGTGCCATATACAGTGCTCTGCACCGTTCACTGTGCCCCATAGATGTGCCATATACAGTGCTCTGCACCGTTCACTGTGCCCCATAGATGTGCCATATACAGTGCTCTGCACCGTTCACTGTGCCCCATAGATGTGCCATATACAGTGCTCCGCACCGTTCACTGTGCCCCATAGATGTGCTCCATATACAGTGCTCTGCACCGTTCACTGTGCCCCATAGATGTGCCATATACAGTGCTCTGCACCGTTCACTGTGCCCCATAGATGTGCCATATACAGTGCTCTGCACCGTTCACTGTGCCCCATAGATGTGCCATATACAGTGCTCTGCACCGTTCACTGTGCCCCATAGATGTGCCATATACAGTGCTCTGCACCGTTCACTGTGCCCCATAGATGTGCCATATACAGTGCTCTGCACCGTTCACTGTGCCCCATAGATGTGCCATATACAGTGCTCTGCACCATTCATTGTGCCCCATAGATGTGCCATATACAATGCTCTGCACCATTCACTGTGCCCCATAGATGTGCCATATACAGTGCTCTGCACCGTTCACTGTGCCCCATAGATGTGTCATATACAGTGCTCTGCACCGTTCACTGTGCTCCATAGCTGTGCCATATACGGTGCTCTACACCGTTCACTGTGCCCCATAGCTGTGCCATATACGGTGCTCTGCACCGTTCACTGTGCCCCATAGATGTGCCATATACAGTGCTCTGCTCCGTTCACTGTGCCCCATTGCTGTGCCATATACGGTGCTCTGCACCGTTCACTGTGCCCCATAGATGTGCCATATACAGTGCTCTACACCGTTCACTGTGCCCCATAGCTGTGCCATATACGGTGCTCTGCACCGTTCACTGTGCCCCATAGATGTGCCATATACAGTGCTCTGCTCCGTTCACTGTGCCCCATTGCTGTGCCATATACGGTGCTCTGCACCGTTCACTGTGCCCCATAGATGTGCCATATACAGTGCTCTGCACCGTTCACTGTGCCCCATAGATGTGCCATATACAGTGCTCTGCACCGTTCACTGTGCCCCATAGATGTGCCATATACAGTGCTCTGCACCGTTCACTGTGCCCCATAGATGTGCCATATACAGTGCTCTGCACCGTTCATTGTACCCCATAGATGTGCCATATACAGTGCTCTGCACCGTTCACTGTGCCCCATAGATGTGCCCATATACAGTGCTCTGCACCGTTCATTGTGCCCCATAGATGTGCCATATACAGTGCTCTGCACCGTTCATTGTACCCCATAGATGTGCCATATACGGTGCTCTGCACCGTTCACTGTGCCCCATAGATGTGCCATATACAGTGCTCTGCACCGTTCACTGTGCCCCATAGATGTGCCATATACAGTGCTCTGCACCGTTCATTGTACCCCATAGATGTGCCATATACAGTGCTCTGCACCGTTCACTGTGCCCCATAGATGTGCCCATATACAGTGCTCTGCACCGTTCACTGTGCCCCATAGATGTGCCATATACAGTGCTCTGCACCGTTCACTGTGCCCCATAGATGTGCCATATACAGTGCTCTGCACCGTTCACTGTGCCCCATAGATGTGCCATATACAGTGCTCTGCACCGTTCATTGTACCCCATAGATGTGCCATATACAGTGCTCTGCACCGTTCACTGTGCCCCATAGATGTGCCATATACAGTGCTCTGCACCGTTCATTGTACCCCATAGATGTGCCATATATAGTGCTCTGCACCGTTCACTGTGCCCCATAGATGTGCCCATATACAGTGCTCTGCACCGTTCATTGTGCCCCATAGATGTGCCATATACAGTGCTCTGCACCGTTCACTGTGCCCCATAGATGTGCCATATACAGTGCTCTGCACCGTTCATTGTGCCCCATAGATGTGCCATATACAGTGCTCTGCACCGTTCACTGTGCCCCATAGATGTGCCATATACAGTGCTCTGCACCGTTCATTGTGCCCCATAGATGTGCCATATACAGTGCTCTGCACCGTTCATTGTGCCCCATAGATGTGCCATATACAGTGCTCTGCACCGTTCAGTGCCCCATAGATGTGCCATATACAGTGCTCTGCACCGTTCACTGTGCCCCATAGATGTGCCATATACAGTGCTCTGCACCATTCACTGTGCCCCATAGATGTGCCCATATACGGTGCTCTGCACCGTTCATTGTGCTCCATAGATGTGCCATATACAGTGCTCTGCACCGTTCACTGTGCCCCATAGATGTGCCATATACAGTGCCCTGCACCGTTCACTGTGCCCCATTGCTGTGCCATATACAGTGCTCTGCACCGTTCACTGTGCCCCATAGATGTGCCATATACAGTGCTCTGCACTGTTCACTGTGCCCCATAGATGTGCCATATACAGTGCTCTGCACCGTTCACTGTGCCCCATAGATGTGCCATATACAGTGCTCTGCACCGTTCACTGTGCCCCATAGATGTGCCATATACAGTGCTCTGCACCGTTCACTGTGCCCCATAGATGTGCCATATACGATGCTCTGCACCGTTCACTGTGCCCCATTGCTGTGCCATATACGATGCTCTGCACCGTTCACTGTGCCCCATAGATGTGCCATATACTGTGCTCTGCACCGTTCATTGTGCCCCATAGATGTGCCATATACAGTGCTCTGCACCGTTCACTGTGCCCCATAGATGTGCCATATACAGTGCTCTGCACCGTTCACTGTGCCCCATAGATGTGCCATATACAGTGCTCTGCACCGTTCACTGTTCCCCATAGATGTGCCATATACAGTGCTCTGCACCGTTCACTGTGCCCCATAGATGTGCCATATACAGTGCTCTGCACCGTTCATTGTGCCCCATAGATGTGCCATATACAGTGCTCTGCACCGTTCACTGTGCCCCATAGATGTGCCATATACAGTGCTCTGCACCGTTCACTGTGCCCCATAGATGTGCCATATACGGTGCCCTGCACCGTTCACTGTGCCCCATTGCTGTGCCATATACGGTGCTCTGCACCGTTCATTGTGCCCCATATCTTTGCCCATATACAGTGCTCTGCACCGTTCACTGTGCCCCATAGATGTGCCATATACAGTGCTCTGCTCCGTTCATTGTGCCCCATTGCTGTGCCATATACAGTGCTCTGCACCGTTCACTGTGCCCCATAGATGTGCCATATACAGTGCTCTGCACCGTTCACTGTGCCCCATAGATGTGCCATATACAGTGCTCCGCACCGTTCATTGTGCCCCATAGATGTGCCATATACAGTGCTCTGCACCGTTCATTGTGCCCCATAGATGTGCCATATACAGTGCTCTGCACCGTTCATTGTGCCCCATAGATGTGCCATATACAGTGCTCTGCACCGTTCATTGTGCCCCATAGATGTGCCATATACAGTGCTCTGCACCGTTCACTGTGCCCCATAGATGTGCCATATACAGTGCTCTGCACCGTTCATTGTGCCCCATAGATGTGCCATATACAGTGCTCTGCACCGTTCATTGTGCCCCATAGATGTGCCATATACAGTGCTCTGCACCGTTCATTGTGCCCCATAGATGTGCCATATACAGTGCTCTGCACCGTTCATTGTGCCCCATAGATGTGCCATATACAGTGCTCTGCACCGTTCACTGTGCCCCATAGATGTGCCATATACAGTGCTCTGCACCGTTCATTGTGCCCCATAGCTGTGCCCATATACAGTGCTCTGCACCGTTCATTGTGCCCCATTGCTGTGCCATATATGGTGCTCTGCACCGTTCATTGTGCCCCATATCTGTGCCCATATACGGTGCTCTGCACCGTTCATTGTGCCCCATTGCTGTGCCATATACGGTGCTCTGCACCGTTCATTGTGCCCCATTGCTGTGCCATATACGGTGCCCTGCACCGTTCATTGTGCCCCATAGATGTGCCATATACAGTGCTCTGCACCGTTCACTGTGCCCCATAGATGTGCCATATACAGTGCTCTGCACCGTTCATTGTGCCCCATTGCTGTGCCATATACGGTGCTCTGCACCGTTCATTGTGCCCCATTGCTGTGCCATATACGGTGCCCTGCACCGTTCATTGTGCCCCATAGATGTGCCATATACAGTGCTCTGCACCGTTCACTGTGCCCCATAGATGTGCCATATACAGTGCTCTGCACCGTTCATTGTGCCCCATTGCTGTGCCATATACAGTGCTCTGCACCGTTCATTGTGCCCCATTGCTGTGCCATATATGGTGCTCTGCACCGTTCATTGTGCCCCATATCTGTGCCCATATACGGTGCTCTGCACCGTTCATTGTGCCCCATTGCTGTGCCATATACGGTGCTCTGCACCGTTCATTGTGCCCCATTGCTGTGCCATATACGGTGCCCTGCACCGTTCACTGTGCCCCATAGATGTGCCATATACAGTGCTCTGCACCGTTCACTGTGCCCCATAGATGTGCCATATACAGTGCTCTGCACCGTTCACTGTGCCCCATAGATGTGCCATATACAGTGCTCTGCACCGTTCACTGTGCCCCATAGATGTGCCATATACAGTGCTCTGCACCGTTCATTGTGCCCCATAGATGTGCCATATACAGTGCTCTGCACCGTTCACTGTGCCCCATAGATGTGCCATATACAGTGCTCTGCACCGTTCACTGTGCCCCATAGATGTGCCATATACAGTGCTCTGCACCGTTCACTGTGCCCCATAGATGTGCCATATACAGTGCTCTGCACCGTTCACTGTGCCCCATAGATGTGCCATATACAGCGCTCTGCACCGTTCACTGTGCCCCATAGATGTGCCATATACAGTGCTCTGCACCGTTCACTGTGCCCCATAGATGTGCCATATACAGTGCTCTGCACCGTTCACTGTGCCCCATAGATGTGCCATATACAGTGCTCTGCACCGTTCACTGTGCCCCATAGATGTGCCATATACAGTGCTCTGCACCGTTCACTGTGCCCCATAGATGTGCCATATACAGCGCTCTGCACCGTTCACTGTGCCCCATAGATGTGCCATATACAGTGCTCTGCACCGTTCACTGTGCCCCATAGATGTGCCATATACAGTGCCCTGCACCGTTCATTGTGCCCCATAGATGTGCCATATACAGTGCTCTGCACCGTTCATTATGCCCCATTGCTGTGCCATATACAGTGCTCTGCACCGTTCATTATGCCCCATAGATGTGCCATATACAGTGCTCTGCACCGTTCACTGTGCCCCATAGATGTGCCATATACAGTGCTCTGCACCGTTCACTGTGCCCCATAGATGTGCCATATACAGCGCTCTGCACCGTTCACTGTGCCCCATAGATGTGCCATATACAGTGCTCTGCACCGTTCACTGTGCCCCATAGATGTGCCATATACAGTGCCCTGCACCGTTCACTGTGCCCCATAGATGTGCCATATACAGTGCTCTGCACCGTTCACTGTGCCCCATAGATGTGCCATATACAGTGCTCTGCACCGTTCATTGTGCCCCATAGATGTGCCATATACAGTGCTCTGCACCGTTCATTATGCCCCATTGCTGTGCCATATACAGTGCTCTGCACCGTTCATTATGCCCCATAGATGTGCCATATACAGTGCTCTGCACCGTTCACTGTGCCCCATAGATGTGCCATATACAGCGCTCTGCACCGTTCACTGTGCCCCATAGATGTGCCATATACAGTGCTCTGCACCGTTCACTGTGCCCCATTGCTGTGCCATATACAGTGCTCTGCACCGTTCATTATGCCCCATAGATGTGCCCATATACAGTGCTCTGCACCGTTCACTGTGCCCCATAGATGTGCCATATACAGTGCTCTGCACCGTTCACTGTGCCCCATAGATGTGCCATATACAGTGCTCTGCACCGTTCACTGTGCCCCATAGATGTGCCATATACAGTGCTCTGCACCGTTCACTGTGCCCCATAGATGTGCCATATACAGTGCTCTGCACCGTTCACTGTGCCCCATAGATGTGCCATATACAGTGCTCTGCACCGTTCATTGTGCCCCATAGATGTGCCATATACAGTGCTCTGCACCGTTCACTGTGCCCCATAGATGTGCCATATACAGTGCTCTGCACCGTTCATTGTGCCCCATAGATGTGCCATATACAGTGCTCTGCACCGTTCATTATGCCCCATTGCTGTGCCATATACAGTGCTCTGCACCGTTCATTATGCCCCATAGATGTGCCATATACAGTGCTCTGCACCGTTCACTGTGCCCCATAGATGTGCCATATACAGTGCTCTGCACCGTTCACTGTGCCCCATAGATGTGCCATATACAGTGCCCTGCACCGTTCATTGTGCCCCATTGCTGTGCCATATACAGTGCTCTGCACCGTTCACTGTGCCCCATAGATGTGCCATATACAGTGCTCTGCACCGTTCATCGTGCCCCATTGCTGTGCCATATACAGTGCTCTGCACCGTTCATTGTGCCCCATAGATGTGCCATATACAGTGCTCTGCACCGTTCATTATGCCCCATTGCTGTGCCATATACAGTGCCCTGCACCGTTCATTGTGCCCCATTGCTGTGCCATATACAGTGCTCTGCACCGTTCACTGTGCCCCATAGATGTGCCATATACAGTGCTCTGCACCGTTCATTATGCCCCATAGATGTGCCATATACAGTGCCCTGCACCGTTCATTGTGCCCCATTGCTGTGCCATATACAGTGCTCTGCACCGTTCACTGTGCCCCATAGATGTGCCATATACAGTGCTCTGCACCGTTCATTATGCCCCATAGATGTGCCATATACAGTGCCCTGCACCGTTCATTGTGCCCCATTGCTGTGCCATATACAGTGCTCTGCACCGTTCACTGTGCCCCATAGATGTGCCATATACAGTGCTCTGCACCGTTCACTGTGCCCCATAGATGTGCCATATACAGTGCTCTGTACCGTTCACTGTGCCCCATAGATGTGCCATATACAGTGCTCTGCACCGTTCACTGTGCCCCATAGATGTGCCATATACAGTGCTCTGCACCGTTCACTGTGCCCCATAGATGTGCCATATACAGTGCTCTGTACCGTTCACTGTGCCCCATAGATGTGCCATATACAGTGCTCTACACCGTTCACTGTGCCCCATAGATGTGCCATATACAGTGCCCTGCACCGTTCACTGTGCCCCATTGCTGTGCCATATACAGTGCTCTGCACCGTTCATTGTGCCCCATAGATGTGCCATATACAGTGCTCTGCACCGTTCACTGTGCCCCATAGATGTGCCATATACAGTGCTCTGCACCGTTCATTGTGCCCCATAGATGTGCCATATACAGTGCTCTGCACCGTTCACTGTGCCCCATAGATGTGCCATATACAGTGCCCTGCACCGTTCACTGTGCCCCATAGATGTGCCATATACAGTGCTCTGCACCGTTCATTGTGCCCCATAGATGTGCCATATACAGTGCTCTGCACCGTTCACTGTGCCCCATAGATGTGCCATATACAGTGCTCTGCACCGTTCAGTGTGCCCCATAGATGTGCCATATACAGTGCTCTGCACCGTTCACTGTGCCCCATAGATGTGCCATATACAGTGCTCTGCACCGTTCACTGTGCCCCATAGATGTGCCATATACAGTGCTCTGCACCGTTCACTGTGCCCCATAGATGTGCCATATACAGTGCTCTGCACCGTTCATTGTGCCCCATAGATGTGCCATATACAGTGCTCTGCACCGTTCACTGTGCCCCATAGATGTGCCATATACAGTGCTCTGCACCGTTCACTGTGCCCCATAGATGTGCCATATACAGTGCTCTGCACCGTTCACTGTGCCCCATAGATGTGCCATATACAGTGCTCTGCACCGTTCACTGTGCCCCATAGATGTGCCATATACAGTGCTCTGCACCGTTCACTGTGCCCCATAGATGTGCCATATACAGTGCTCTGCACCGTTCACTGTGCCCCATAGATGTGCCATATACAGTGCTCTGCTCCGTTCATTGTGCCCCATAGATGTGCCATATACAGTGCTCTACACCGTTCACTGTGCCCCATAGATGTGCCATATACAGTGCTCTACACCGTTCATTGTGCCCCATAGATGTGCCATATACAGTGCTCTGCACCGTTCACTGTACCCCATAGATGTGCCATATACAGTGCCCTGCACCGTTCACTGTGCCCCATAGATGTGCCATATACAGTGCTCTGCACCGTTCACTGTGCCCCATAGATGTGCCATATACAGTGCTCTGCACCGTTCACTGTGCCCCATATACAGTGCTCTGCACCGTTCACTGTGCCCCATAGCTGTGCCATATACAGTGCTCTGCACCGTTCACTGTG